>NC_068400.1:3326296-3450138 GCF_023724105.1 Carassius gibelio
ATATATATATTTTAAATCCCCCAAAATTGCAAAAATATATATTTGTTAAAATATGGGGGATATTAATATTTTTTATGTGCATTCACATATGTCACATTTGAAGAAATATATATTTAAAATATTTTTTTGGCCAGAAAATATGCAAAAAGTCTGTCTGAGATTTCTGTTTGGTTTTAAATGAGCATTTTATCATGCTCCTGTGTTTAGGTTCAGTCATTTCAGTTCAACTGCTATGAATATGTTATTAAAATGCCCTATTTTTCAGAAATTTTCAGTGTATATGGCCAAATTTTAGCTTGAACTTTATTTGGTAACAGATTCATTTTTTTGAATCACAATTCCAAAAAAAACCTTCACACTGACCCGAAAGTGCTACAACTGTGGCTTTGAATGAACTGAATCTTTGACGGTAGTGATCAAAATCCACACGTACAAAAACGAATCATCAGAAAATATTTCTTCATTCATTGATGCATCTAAAAATAAAATCCTAAAAGATATCCCTACATTACTATGAATGTGTTTGCCAGGTACTTGCATTGCATTGCAGGTGAACATTTGATCAGTAGGAATTAAACACTTATTTTCTGTCATGTTCTCTTCTTTGAGCTACAGGTATTTAGATATCACATATATTTAGAGAGCATTGCCCAGCTCTGTTTAGTTGAGTTTGCATCATTATTCATATGTTTTGTTTGGTTGTTTTTTATTCAGCTTGCCTCATGGACGCGGTATTGGATCACACTTTGTGGTTACGTACGTAACCGAGACGTTCCCTATCTGTCGGTCACTACGAGTTATGTCGAACGACATATAGGGTCCTATGGAAAACGCCACAACCTGAACACCGTCACAACCCTGTGGCGCTGCAATTGTCGACAAGCCCTGGCATGCCAGAAAAGCTACGCTTAAGGTCGTAACCTTCCCAAAGCCCCAGCGCAAATTCACTGACCTTGGTACCGAAGGGGCCAAAGGGTGAGTACATCGCTGCTGGAGAAGGCCATGCTGCTGTTCCGCCCACATAAAGTTAATGGAAGGGATTTCAACCTTCAGAGAAAGATTGCTTCAAATCTTCCCTATTTGTTCTTCCAGCTTGGCAAGACAATGGGGAAGCGAGCCTTAGGAAAAAGTTGCTATGGAGACCACATCCTACCCGTAGGGAGGTGACATGTCGATATACTGATATGGACTGACCCAGGGGGCAGTACTACATATGGAAGGGGTCTCTGAGGCAGGTCCTACCTTGGAGTAGGGAGAACAGGTCTGTCAAGGGAAGACACGGGTTTGCCAAGAGGGAAACCTTACCGTGGAAGAATACACATATGGGATTACCTGTAGGGAACCCAGCCATATGAACACCTAGCCCAGTACAGGGGCTGACCGGAACTCCGGGCATGCTGACACCAGTACTGGGCCTGGCGACAGACTGCTCCGCCAAGTCTGATTGCAGAGGGTGCTGGAGGATGCTCAACCAGGGTACGCCAACCGGGGAACTCTACTGGGAGAAAAAAGGCGCTCACATCCCTGTGTTAGGGGGAATGACGCAGCAAGCGTGAAACCCAGCCAGCCCTTCCAGCTAATTTACCTGTTACCCAACACATGGGAAGAAACTGGCTCTACACGAAGGTTGCAAAACCTTGCGAAGGTGTTAGGTGTCGCCCAGCCCGCAGCTCGACAAATGCCTGCCAGAGAGGCGCCGTGCGCCAACGCATAGGAGGAGGCCACACTCCATGTGAGGTGGGCCTTCACCCCCAGGGGGCACGGCTCGCCTTGGGAATGGTACGCCAAGGCAATGGCATCCACTATCCAGTGGGCCAACCTCTGCTAGGAGACAGCCTTCCCCTTCTGCTGACCTCCAAAGAAGTCCAGGTGCTGCTCAGAGCTTCTGAAGCTCTGGGTGCGGTCCACGTATATGTGAAGCGCTCTTACGGGACACAGCAATGCCCAGGCTGGATCTGCCTCCTCCAGGGGCAGCGCTTGCAGGTTCACCACCTGGTCTCGGAAGGGAGTGGTGGGAACCTTGAGCACGTATCCCGGCCGGGGTCTCAGGACAACGTGAGAGTAGGCCGGCCCGAACACAAGGCACTCTTCACTTACCGAAAATGCTTAGAGGTCCCCGACCCTCTTGATGGAAGTGAACGCGATCAGGAGCGCTGTCTTGAGAGACAGGAAGCTCGACTGAATCCAGCGGCTCAAAGGGACCCCTCAGAAGTCCGGCCAGGATGATAGAGAGGTCCCAGGAGGGACACAGGGGTGTCCTAGGAGGATTTAATCTTCTGGCACCCCTCAGGAACCTAACGATCAGGTCATGCCTCCCCAGGGACCGGCCGTCCACTGCATCGTGATGGGCTGCAATGGCAGTCACATATGATTTCAAGGTGGAGGGTGATAGCCCACGCTCCAGCCTTTCTTGCAGGAAAGAAAGCACAACTCTGACCGAGCATCTCCGGGGGTCTTCTCGGTGAGAAGAACACCAATTCGTGAACAGACTCCACTTCAGAGCATAGGCCTGCCTCGTAGAGGGGCTCTAGCCTGAGTGATAGTGTCCACCACCGCTGGGGTGTCCAGAAGATACTTTAGATACTAATATGTGTTCCTGTAGCTCAATTGGTAGAGCACTGTGTTATCAAGGGCAAGGTTTGGGGTTCGATTCCTCGGGAACACATGATATGATATGTAAATTGATAGCCTGAATGCACTGTAAGTCGCTTTAGATAAAAGCGTCTGCTAAATGCATACATTTAATTTAATTTAATTTTAATATATGCACTTTAGATACATGGTCATATTTATTGTACTGCCTTTAATCTATTTTTATGGATATGATTGCACTTTTTATATTTTAATACAATTAAACTGTGCTTAAAATGTACTTCAAAAATAAAGTCACAAGCTTTAAATTATTTTTTTAAGGTTTAAATATTTGCTGCTCCTCATGTTGTTTGAACCAGTTTGATGGTTTATTTTCAAAGGAACACAAAATTTAAATTTTCCATAAAAACTGTAGATAAACTCCCAAAAAATCAATTCAAAATCGATTTAAAAACAATAAAAGTACTGTCATCCAAATCATGACTCCAGAATACAGTTTTGCATACACTTTTGCTAATATTTATCATGATTAATTGCATGAAAAAGTTTTTGTTTACATAATGTGTGTGTATATTTATTATGTATAGATGATGTGAAGTCAGGCTCTGAAGCAGGCAGGCAGGCTGAGGATACCACCGCTCAGGACAGCAACGCAGGGATGCAATGAGGGAACCAAACCGGCGGGATCCTGGAATCCGGAACGAAGAGTGAAGACCAGGAAGCACATGAACAGCCGGAACACCAGACTCACTGAAACAATCTGACAATACGGCTGGGTGAGAAACAGGTTTAAATAGTCCCGGTGATGAGTGCAGGAGGTGGCAGTGATCAGGGTGATAGGTAATCAGTAACCACACCTCCAACACAACCGCACGCACAGAAAAGGTGAGACAGTGAATTCATGAACTGTGACAGTACCCCTCCTCCTAGGAGTGCCTCATGGAGCTCCCAAGAGGACCTACCTGTTGATTGTAATCATCAATAAGGGAGTGGTCCAGTATGTCCCTAGCAGGAACCCAACATCTCTCCTCCAGACCATAACCCTCCCAGTCCACCAAGTACTGAAATCCACGTCCCCTTCATCTCGAATCCAGAATACGATTGACCATATAAGTAGGCTCCCCATCTATGAGACACGGGGGGTGGGGGGGTTGCTGACCGGGACAGGCGGGTTAATATGGGAGTGAAAAACAGGTTTCAACCCCCGACCCTTCTAACCAGTGATGCCATTCTTCCAATGCAAGCTTGACCACCAACAATTCCCTGTTGCCAATGTCGTAATTGCGTTCGGCTGGTGATAAGCAATGGGAATAAAACTCATCTGAGGAAGAGTGCTGGGAGAGAACTGCACCTACCCCCACCTCTGACCCATCCACCTCCACCACGAACTGATGTGATGGATCAGGGGCCACAAGAATGGGAGCCAAGACGAAGCTCCTCTTTAGTTTGGAAAATGTAGCTTCAATGCTGGTCAATGGAGGTCAATGCTGTCAGAGGCGTGGCTAGTTGGCTGAAATTACGAATGAAACGTCTGTAAAAACTGGCGAACCCCAGAAGCCTTTGCAGGGCCTTGCGGGAATCTGGGCTTGGCCAATCCACCACAGCCTTAACCTTGTCGTGGTCCATGCACACTCCCTCGGACGACACAATGTACTCCAAAAATGGAACTGACTGTGCGTTAAAAAACGCCTTTCTCCGCCTTGACAAAAAACCCATTCGCTCGTAACCTCTGGAGCACTAGTCTGACATGTTGAACATGTTCCTGGAGAGAAGAAGAAAATATCTGTATGTCATCCAGGTAGACATAAATGAACTGATCTACCATGTCTCTCAACACATCATTGACTAGTGCTTGGAAGGCAGCAGGGGAGTTGGACAGCCCGAAAGGCATGACCAAATATTCAAAATGGCCCTGGAGGATATTAAATGTTGTCTTCCATTCATCCCCCTTCCTTATGCGAACCAAATGATAAGCATTACGTAAGTCCAGTTTTGTAAATATTGATGCTCCCTGCAGCCTCTCGAAGGCTGAAGACATCACGGGCAAAGGATAGGTATTCTTCACCGTGATGCTGTTCAGCCCTCGTGATCAATGCAAGGTCGCAGAAATCCATCCTTCTTACCCATAAAAAAGAACCCCGCCCCCGCTGGAGAAGAGGAAGGGTGGATGAACTCGGAAGCCAGCGAATCAGAAATATATTTCTCCATGGCCTCCCTTTCAGGAGTAGAAAGTGAATATAACTTGCCCTTAGGTGGAGACGTAACTGGCATCAGGTCTATAGCACATTGAAAGGGACAAAGGGGCGGAAGAGAAGCAGCCCTGGACTTACTGAACACTTCCTTCAGGTCAAGGTACTCCTGCAATGGATTTGTGGAGTGAAGTGATGGGGATGCGGAGGCGAATGGCCAATGAAACGTCCATAAAATCACCCTTCACTCCGGAATCCACCAGGGCATGGCAATTGTAAGAGCCGGTTGCCCATTGCAATCTTCATCAGCCTGTTCAATTTCTTGGGAAGATCCAAGGTGTAAATTTCATGTTGGACACAGTCAGCCAGCCCATGCAGGAATCTGTCCCACTGCGCCTCCTCGTTCCAGTGGCACTGGGCTGCCAGGGTGTGAAACTGTATCATGTAGTCAGAAACTGAATGCTTGCCTTGGTGGAGATCAGAGAGCCTGTGGGCTGCCTCACGGCCCGACAAAGCGCGGTCAAACACCCATCTCATCTCCTCTTGGATTGCCTGGAACGAGGAACAGCAAGGATTGTTATTCTCCCACACTGCCGTCCCCCAAAGAGCTGCACGCCCCGACAGCAGGTTTAACACCAACGCTACTCTGGATCTCTCAGTGGAAAATGTTACAGGATGCAGGGAGAAAAATAATGACCATCTAGTCAGAAAAGCTCGACACAGCTCTGGCTCACCCGCATATCTCTCTGGCGTTGGTATGCTGGGCTCGTGTTGGCTGGTGAAGTTAGTAGGGTTGGAGGGAACAGGCGGTGGGGTGGGCGCAGCGGGCGATCTTAGCTGTTGAATTTGGGTAGTGAGCTCGGACACCTGCGTCACTAGAGCTTATACTGCCTGAGCGGTGGTGGAGACCTGTTCCTCCATCAATGGTCAGATTGTTCTGTTACGTCTGGTTGCGGAAAGAAAGGCAGAGAATCCAATAGCCATAGCAACGAAGAGTGAAGACCAGGAAGCACATGAACAGCCGGAACACCAGACACACTGAAACAATCTGACAACACGGCTGGGTGAAAAACAGGTTTAAATAGTCCAGGTGTTGAGTGCAGCAGGTGGCAGTGATCAGGGTGATAGGTAATCAGTAACCACACCTCCAACACAACCGTACGCACAGATAGGTGAGAAAGTGAATTCATGAACCGTGACAATGTGTGTATTTATATATACATAATAAATATAAACAGTATACATATATGTAAACAATTTTTTTTATATTTTAGATGTAATGAATGCCAATCTTATATAAAATTAAAAAGTAAATGTTTGAAACAACATGAAGGTAAGTAAAAAATGATTTGCTCTGGACATGAAGCTCTGGTAAGTATCAGTTTTGTGTAACCTAGTTAAAGACCTGTTTTTTATTATTATTATCATTATTACTATTATTATTATTATTATTATGTTTTTCAAAAACCAGTTGTCAAAATGTTTAATTCTGGAGACATATAAAGTTGCTCGCTTGCTTAAAGCTGAACATGTCAAGAATTTCTAAAAGGCTATTCATGATGTAAGAAATCATCACTTTTCAATGGGGTGACAAGTGTACATAATTTCTTTCTTTTTTTTATAATTAGTATTTTATTCAGTTTTTAAACATCACTATTACAAAAAAAAATCAACATTGTAGTCAACTTCACAATTAACATCTTGACATGTATCCCATAGTGATGATACATTTTAAATGTACACAAATAAATAAAAATAAACAAAAAGAAGTAATAAAAATCATATAAGACTAGGAAAAAAAAATAAATAAATAAAAAAAAATTTAAAGAAAAAGAAATAAAACAACTATATATTTTTCAATAGGCACCATATTCTCATCTAGTAGCAAGATATTGCACATATTTCCCCATTTCGCCACATATTTTTCTGTTCTGTCATTAATATTGAAAGAAATTTTTTCGTATGATGCCACTTTTGCAAGTTCCGTACTCCACTCCTGAAAAGAGGGCTCCCCGGGGTTCTTCCAGTTTCTCATTATTATTTGTTTTCCTACCATTATACTAGTCTGAATAAAGTCCGCTGCTCCACAGTTCGATGTCATCAACATACAACCTCGGACAGAACTCCAGACCAGTCCGGGTAATATTTTCAATGCAATCATGAATCTTTAGCCAACAATTCTGAATCATGGGACATTCCCAAAGCAAATGAAACAGAGACCCTTCTGAACTACAGCACTTCCAGCAGTCTGCATTATCTCTCAGCTTCAGCCTAAACAACCGAGTCGGAGTCCAGTAAAATCGATTAAGGATCTTAAACTGTATTAGTCTAATTTTAATGTCTCTTGAAACCCTCTTAATATTTTCACGGATACGATCCCATTCTTTATGTGTAACATCAATGTTCAAATCTGCCGACCAAGTTAACATTGTTGCATAAGATATGGTAACTGTCTGTTGAAATAACATCGCATAAAAGATAGCAGCTTCATGCCCCAAACCCATTATTTTCGTGGTCTGAGAAAGAAGGTTTGACTGCTGAGGTTCTATTCCTTTCCCTATGACAGCAATTAGCAGGTGACGCATTTGAAGATACTTCCAAAAATTATTTCTGGGCAAATTGTATTCACCTGCTAACCTTTCAAATTATTTTATATTATCCTTCTCATACAGACTTGCAAGTGTAATAATTCCTTTTTTTACCCAATCTTTCCATAGAAGAGAATGTTTATTAATACGTAGGGTTGGATTATTCCAAATACAGGATTCAGAATTAAGATAAACGTTAATATTAAAAGCTTTAGAAAACTTCTTCCAAACATTACAGAGGTTGGATATGATGGGGTGAGATTTTAATTTGGAGTGTATATTGCTAGACAAAGCATTTATAGGGGAAAGTGGTGAAAATAATCTCTGTTCAATCTCAAACTAGGGAGGAGCTCTCTCAGGTGGCAGTGTCCACTGAGCTATATGTCTCAAGCAGAAGGCATAATGATACAGGGCTAGTTTGGGGAGGCCCATGCCACCCTTATTGAATGGCAACTGTAGCCTTTCTAATTTTATCCTTGCACGTTTACCATTCCATAAGAACTTTTTGCAAATTTGGTCAAATCTTTTAAAGTATTTTTGGTGTATTGTAATAGGCAGGCATTGCAGCAAATAATTCAACCTCGGGATACAATTCATCTTCAGGATGTTGACCTTTCCCCATAATGATAAAAATAGTGATGACCATCTATCTGTATCCAATGAAATTTTATTAAAGAGTGGATTCAAATTCTTTTAAATTATTTTATCAATTTGGTGAGGAAAGAAATAAAGTTCTTGGACAGTATAACGTCAATGGAAGGGCCTCTGACTTGGACCAGTTAACTTTATACCCTGATATCTTTGAGAATGATTTAATAACGTCCAATAATGCTGGGACTGATCTGGCTGGATCCGAAGCAAGCCACAAAATGTCGTCCGCGTAAAGCAGAAGCTTATGTGTAGACTCATTAATTTTGACTCCCTGAATATTCTGATTCTTGCGAATGGCTGCCGCAAGAGGCTCGAGAGCTAAACAGAAAAGCCCTGGCGATAATGCAGAGCCCTGTCGGGTGCCTCTATGAAGTGTGAAATAAGAGGAAATCAGACCATTTGTTCTCACTGCGGCCTGTGGGTCTTTGTAAAGAAAATCTATCCATCTGAGAAAAGTTTGACCAAAACCAAATGATCTAAGCGTATGAAACATGTACCTCCATTCTAGCCTATCAAACGCTTTCTCAGCGTCGAGTGAGATAGCTGCTGTTGGATCATTGGAGTCCCGCACTGACCACATAATATTTATAAGGTGTCTCACATTATCAGAAGAATTTCTCTGTCTAATAAAGCCCACCTGATCAGGGTGGATAAGTGACCCAAGTGTTTTATCCAATCTATTTGCAAGTATTTCAGATAAAAGTCTACAATCCACAGATATTAAGCTTATTGGACGATAGCTTTTACAGTCAGTCGGGTCCTTTTCTTTTTTGAGAATAAGAGAGATAATTGCTTGGTTTAAGGAGGAGGGTAATTTGCCAGATTTAAATGCTTCTGTAAGCATATTTTCAAATAATGGTAATAGGTCTTCTGCATAGCATTTAAAAAATTCTGCTGTAAACCCATCTTGGCCTGGGGATTTACCTGATGGTAGGGTCTTAATTGCATCCAGTATCTCCTGTGAACTAATAGGCAAATCTAAGTCCTCCTGTTGTGATACACTCAACTTAGGAAGGTTTAATTCATTAAGAAATGACATTATCTCGTTATCTGTGGCATTGTTTTCAGATGTGTAAAGATTTATATAAAATTTCTTAAATACATCATTTATTTCCCTAGATTTGGTTACCAGGCTTCCATCCTCAGCCATCACTGCTGCTACCGAAGATTTGCATTTTTTTTGTTTAATGTACCTAGCCAAAAATTTCCCTGCTTTATCCCCAGATTCAAAAATAGTCTGCCTGGCCCTGAACAGAAGATATTCAGTTTTTTGGATATTATACTATTACATTCATATTTAAGGTGAGTCAATTCTTTTAAAATATATTCAGATATATTCCTTTTAAATTTAGCCTCAGTGTTCTTAATTCTCCTTTCTAGATCTGTAAGTTTAGCAGCATTGACCTTCTTCTTATAAGAAGAATATTGAATAATAAATCCCCTTATAAAGGCCTTCATGGCCTCCCAAGCCACTATGGCAGAGGGGGCTGTGGGTATATTGGTCTCCAAATATAACCTAATCTGGGCTCGAAGATCTTCCTTAAATCCTACATCTTGTAATAAAGAAGAATTAAAACGCCACATCTGTGATCTTTCTGTTTCCTGATATGGGGTCATTTGTAGTCTGACCATAGCATGGTCTGTCAGCAGAATGCTATCAATTAAACAGGATAGTGTTGCAGGTAGCAAGGAGCTAGAAATTAGAAAAAAATCTATTCTTGAATAAACTTTGTGGGCTCCTGAATAATAAGTATAGTCTCTGTCCGTTGGGTGGTTCAACCTCCACACATCTATTAGGCCCATGGATGAACACATTTTCTTAACCAGAAAGGCAGAATCAGGCATTCTACTTAATGTTGATTTACTTCTATCAAGGATTTGATCTAAGACAAAATTGAAGTCTCCTCCCAGAATTATGGGGTACGGTCCAATATCATGCAACTTACTTTCTAAATCTATAAAAAATTTAGGGTGATCAACATTGTGTGCATATATATTGGCGAGTATCAGAGCATGTCCTTGTATCTCTGCTAATAGTATATTTATTCTGCCTTCCTCATCTTTGACCTCCCTCCTGAGCCTAAACTGTAGGCTTTTGTTAATTAATATAGCTACTCCGCGACTTTTAGATGACCCAGCGCTAAAGGAGACATGTCCTACCCAATCCCTGCATAATTTAACTGATTCTTGTGGACAACAATGTGTTTCCTGCAAGAATACTACATCTTGTTTTTTAGTTTTCAGATGTCCCAATATTTTCTTCCTTTTAATTGGACATCCTAGGCCATTCACATTCCAAGTTGAATAATATAATGTCCTCCCACTACTTGTCATAAGTGTTGTGTTCTACCATTAGGTTTTCGGGGGTTACGAAGGGGTTAAGTTTTGCCTGCTGTTTTACGCATGCATGTGAGTGAGTGAGAGAACTAGTAAAGTGATTATCTGTTCAGCCGTGTGTGCTTCATGTTTAATGGCTAACTGAAATACCAACATAACATTGGCGACGAAGATGGCTGAGTTTAGCTTACCACCGCCGGCCCCTTTTCTTCCCGTGCCTGGTGAACCGCCTATTCCATGGGCGAGCTGGATCGATGGCTTCACGGTGTACCTCGAGGCCATGGACTGCCATGTTGACATACCAGATCGGAGGAAAATCGCTCTGCTTCGTCACTGCCTCGGGGCGGAGGGACAGAGAATATATCGCGCGCTCGGCGAAGCTGAGACGTATGAGGAAGCGGTTGCTCTTCTCGCACGCCACTTCACGGGCCAACAGCGAGTCATACTCCGCCGATATAAACTACGCAAGCGTCTTCAGCGACCGGGTGAGTCCGTGCAAGATTACATGACTAATCTGCGTGACATGGCGCGCTCATGCAATTATGGGACACTTCAAGATCAGATTGTTCGTGATCAGTTTATTGAAGGCATACTATGTGACAAGACTCGAGAAAAACTGTTATTAGAACCTGACGAATTAACACTAAACCAAGCAGTTGTAATTGCACAGCAAGTGGAGGCTGCTCTGGAATGCTCAACACTACTTGCTGACGCGCGCCTCCCTGTGGACGTTTCCACGCAACAGTTGCGATCTTCCTGCCATTCAGGCCACTGCCATTTACCCACAGAAAAGACTGCAGATAGCAATGAAGGTTTTCCAGTGCAGCTTGCACAATTACAGAGAAACCAACACAGTTTGAGCTTCTGTGGCAACTGTGGCTCCAGTTTGCACAATTCAAAAGCCCAAAATTGCCCTGCACGTGGACAGACATGCAGGAAGTGTCTTAAAAAAAATCACTTTGCCAAAGTTTGCCGGTCAGCTCCTGCTACACAAGCAGCACTTAGGAGACTCTCACCTGTCCGTAATGACTACACTGAGATAAGGCATGTATCATCTGGCCAGGCAGCTTTTAGGACGTGTACTGTGCTGCTGGAGGAGGTAAGCCTTCCACTCCTGATGGATACGGGAGCAGCGGCATCGTTGCTTAATGCCAGTACGTGTCACAAGTTTTTCTCACATCTGCCATTACAACAGCCCTGCACTTCCCTCTGTGGCTATGACAGCTCTAAGATTGTGATGCTCGGCGTTCTACGGGTCTCAGTACGTTATGGCTCTAAACATCTGCCATCATTTCCCTTCTACATTACTGAGTGGGGAGCCAACCTTCTTGGACTTGATCTATTTACAAGCTTGGGATTCAAACTTCGAGATGAAAAGGGCTCTGATATCCACCATGTCACCTCCACCTGGCAACAGAGATGGCCATCACTGTTCGACGGACTGGGCTGCCTTACAACATTCACCCATAGGCCTTTGGTTGACCCTGTTGTGCCGCCGGTCATACAACCCCTGTGCAGAATTCCCCTAGCCCTGCGGGAAGAAGTTACTGCGGAACTTCAAATGATACTGGACATGGGAATTATTGAGCCGGTCAATGCATCTCCCTGGATTTCTAACCTGGTCATTGCAAAAAAAAAAATCAGGAGGAATACGAGTATGTGTTGACCTGCACTCTGTAAATAAGGCGGTTATCCCAGATAAGTACCCCTTACCCACAGCTGAGGAGCTCACTGCTTACTTCTATGGTTCAACAGTCTTCTCAAAACTGGACCTGCGCCAAGGTTATCTGCAGGTGCCACTTCACCCTTCTAGCAGAGATCTCACAGCATTCGTCACACACGCTGGGGTATTTAGATATACTCGTATGCCGTTTGACCTAAGCTCCACCCCCAGCTGCTTTCAAAAGGTAATGACCACCATTTTGGCTGGAATTCCCGGAGTTGGAGTATTCCTGGATGATATAGTAGTCCATGCGCCAGATGTCCAGACCCATAATGACCGTCTCAGCAGAGTGGCCAGTGCTCTCATGGCACATAACCTTACATTAAATTGAGAGAAATGCACTTT
This sequence comes from Carassius gibelio, assembly GCF_023724105.1. NCBI lineage: Eukaryota > Metazoa > Chordata > Actinopteri > Cypriniformes > Cyprinidae > Carassius > Carassius gibelio. The sequence continues at coordinate 3,338,722 of NC_068400.1, forward strand.
TGCAGCCTCAGCCATAGACTTTGTTGGGTACCGCCTCACGTCTAGGGGCATCGCCCCTCTTCAGTCAAATATTGAGGCGATACACAGAATCCCAGAGCCCACCTCTTCCTCACAGGTGGCCTCATTTCTGGGCATGACGGCCTATTACCTTCGTTTCTTGCCTCAGTACTCCCAAACCACGGCACCCCTTCGCCAGTTACTAAAGAAAGAAGAGCCATGGAACTGGACTAGTGCATGCTCAGAGGCCGTCAGAACACTAAAGTCCCAGCTTACCACTCCTCCTGTCTTAGCTCACTTCAATCCTGATAGTCAGCCTATCGTCACCTGCGATGCCTCTACACAGGCACTGGGAGCAGTGCTGTCGCAGATGCAGTATGGAGTGGAAAGACCTATAGCATTTGCCTCCAGAGCTTTGACACCCACTGAACAGCGCTACGCTGTAGGTGAACGTGAGGCCCTTGCTTGTGTCTGGGCAACTGAACGATGGCATTTCTTTCTCTATGGTCGGCATTTCACTCTCCGCACGGACCATCAGGCTCTGACCCCACTCTTGTCGGCCTCTGGCTCAGGTCATAAACCCCTGCGTCTGCACAGATGGGGTGAGCGTCTAAGGCAGTATGACTATCAACTCAAGTTCACGCCAGGGAGGGACAACGTTGTTGCTGATCTGCTATCTCGATCAATTGAGGCACCCACACCAGCAGCCTCGCCAGGAAATTATGACATGGAGTCAGACCTCATTCAGATGCTACACACACCTCTGCAAGAATCGGTCTCCTTGGAGCAGTTGCAGAGGGAGTCCAAGTGTGACCCCACACTTACAACACTGCGCACATACATACGCTCAGGATGGCCAGCACGGGTGCCCGAGGAGCTAAAACCTTTTGCTAAAGTACAACATGAACTGTCATGTTGGGGCAATGTGTGTGTCTCTAGAGGCCTGTGTACAGTGGTGTCACGCTGCCTGCGCGCACGTGTCTTATCAATGGCGCATGAGGGGCACTTGGGTATTGTAAAGTTTAAGCAAAGATGCCGGGACCTGGTTTGGTGGCCAGGCATTGATCGTGACATTGAAGGACTGGTCAGAGATTGTGAACCATGTCTACTCAGTGGAAAGACTGGACAACCGGTCTCACCCCCTTTGCAGCCTGTTCCATGGCCATTTCACCCATGGGAGCACCTTCAACTTGACATCTGTGGGGAAATTCATGGCCATGGCGTTCCCCACCATCAGCGCTTTCTGGTGGTCGTGTATGATCTCCATTCTAAATGGCCTGAGGTAATACCAGCCGGGACAGTTACCACACAGACCATCACTCAGATACTGGGGAGTCTGTTCGCTCGCTGGGGCATGCCCCGTGCCATCACTACTGACAATGGGCCGCAGTTTACCTCTGCAGACTTCTCCAATTTCCTGTTCAGTAAAGGAATTAAGCATTTCCGTGCCGCACTCTACCATCCCCAGGCAAATGGTGGGGTTGAAAGATTCAATCAAAGCCTTAAGAATGGCATTCATGCACACCAGGCCCAGGGGTATACATTCCAAACAGCACTCAACTTAACGCTTATGCATTACAGAGCTAGCCAGCACACCACCACTCAGGCCTCTCCTGCTCTGCTTATGCTTGGCCGAGAGATGGACTTGCCGTTGGACAGACTGAGACCACAGGAATTGTCAGCTACAGCCTCAGATGGCACCTGGGCAGCAGCCAAAGCTGCTGTAACTTCAAGCCAGAGGCGAATGAAGGAAACTTTGACAGAAGACACAAGGCTAAACCTAGTAATATAACAGTTCTAGACTGGTTTCGGGTCCGGAGACCACACCGTAGCAATAAAATGGCATCGTTTTGGTCTGAACCCCTCCAGGTGGATCGTCAGTTAGGGCCTGCCACATTCTTGTTGAGCAATGGTTCTCGCTGGAATGCTAGCAGACTGCGGAAAGTGCCAAACCCTTTCAACTCACACATGTGCTCACAAACAAAGGAGCTTAGTGGAGGGCCAACACACAGCTCGGTTTTTGCACCACCGTCACCTCTGCCAGTACAACCACGGGCAGGCCGAGTGCATCAAGGTTCCCCTGTCAGGGTGGTCCCGCATCAGTCTCCACCAGCTGTGGGGCCTCAACCTCTTTATCCACTGCCTGATGGGAATCAGGAGGGCCAAGAAGTGCCGCAGTCAACAGTAACTGAGAGTCGGCCGATTCGAGCAAGAGCTCGTCCCGCATACCTAAAGGACTTTATCACAGAGTTTAATGCTTAGGTGTTTGGTCATTTCCTATGGTTCCAGCTTGAGAGAGCACAGTTTTGTTCTTTGAAGGGGGTGGGGGGGGAATGTTGTGTTCTACCATTAGGTTTTCGGGGGTTACGAAGGGGTTAAGTTTTGCCTGCTGTTTTACGCATGCGTGTGAGTGAGTGAGAGAACTAGTAAAGTGATTATCCGTTCAGCCGTGTGTGCTTCATGTTTAATGGCTAACTGAAATACCAACATAACAATAAGCAATCTTAATATATTTTAAAATAGGATAGGTGGCCATTCTATTATAACATAAGATCCATGGTTCAACATAAATTATACACATTAGCAAGAAAGAAAAAAAAAAAAACATATCATCAACCAATAACGATACCACTAACCAGCAGACTGCAAACCAGTCTGACACAAAGAACAATAGAACAAGGAACATTGTTGAAGTAAAACAAAAAAGTAAACCTCTTAGGTCCATGACTTAAGGAACAAGGGCAGCCTGGAGACCCACCGTCCTGAGTATCATATACAAAATTGTGTTCAGGTATTAGATTAAGGAGAACATAAGGATTTCTATATAAAAATAAAAAAAGATGTTGGCCTTGCATGCCCCAGCTATAAAAAAAAGGCAACAACACAAAAATCAATCTCTAAATAATTTATGAAAAGCATAGCCGGTAATTTGACCTGATCTGTCCATGTCCAAAAAACAAAACAGTTGCCAGTTCGCATATCACACCCACTACCTCACATACCGTTACTTTCCCGAGCATACGGACATAGCAAGATCTTGTAGTTTCCAGGTCACATCCATAACGTGCCCAGATCGCATATGATGTACTAACAGAGTGTCAGACCTGTACCTCAGCGTCTCTCGATGTATTCCATTGCTTTATCTGGGTCGTCAAACACCCGTGGACTCTGTCCATTAATGAAAATCTTCAGAAGTGCAGGGTAGAGCATGCCAAACTTTATCTTGCGCTCATGGAGGGCTTTCTTGCAGCGGGAGAATGCTTCTCGCCTCCTTTGCGTCTCCCTCGAATAATCCGGGAAAATCATAACTTGTTTGCCGTTCCATGTCAAGCGTTTCTTTTCCCGTGCTGCTTCCAGGATGGCTTGGCAGTTTTTGTATCGTAGCAAACACGTCACAATCGTTCAACCATAGTTCTTATCTCCCGCTTCCAACCATTTCCCAATCCTATGAGCACGGTCCATCTCGATTCCTCCCGGAATTGGATCAATGCCAAGGGTCGCTGAGATAAACTCATTCAGGAAAGCGGTAACATTGCTCTTTTCAGCCCCTTCCTGTATCCCCACGAATCTGAGGTTATTGCGTCGAGATCTGTCTTCAGCTGTGGCCAACCTATCTGTCAATATTTGTATGTCCTCTTTAGTAGCGCCCATCGGTCTAGCGTTTATACTAGCTTGCTCGTCCTCTAGCTGACTCACTCGGTCTTCCACTTCTGTTATACGGGAAATGAGGGAGGAAAGCTTTGTATCCACAGAGCTCAGAGACCGACAAATTTCTTTCAAATCCGCCGTTTCCTCTAATATCTTGCTCAGCATCTCGTGAATCTGAGCCATGTTAGGCTGGTCAGGCTCCGCGTCAGTGCTAGCTGAGGCCTCTTTGCTAGCTGTCACTCCCCTCGTGCACATGTTGAGCTGAGTCTGTGCGGCTGAGCGAAGTTTTCTTTGTTCAGTGTTACATCCAGAAGACGAACATTTGCCACCTTCTGACATTTTAGGTTCCACTTAACGTATAGAAGAAAAATACCTATATCTGAACGTATTTTAGGATATATTAAGGATATACACCCACAGGACAGCGGAGCATACGTTTCAAGCTGCCATGACTTGTCCCTGCGTCACGTGACTTCTCAAGACATTTCTCAAGTGTACATAATTTCATTTATTGAAGGAATATTGAACAAAATGTGATACTTCTGCTATGAAGCATTCACACTTGATGTTGCATGAAAAAATATTTTTTTTAAAAATCATTTTGTGCACGAAAAAAAATAACATTTAAGGGTTGCGGAAAACAATTCCCTGTACAAAATGAATCCAACATGTCACATGTGAAGTTTTGTTGAAAAACTCCTTGGATTATAGACTTGTCCTTTTAAATAATGCAAAATAACTTGAATGCAGAACCTCTAGGGACCTCTAGTGGTACAGTTCCACATAACGCATAAATTCAATCAACACAATTATTGCAATCCCTGGTCTGGACACAACATCAACTGTTACCCAAACTAATTATTCTACTTTTAGAAACAATATCTTACTATAACATAGTTACAAAGAAAAACGTGTTTTGGAAGAACTTTTTTTTTAGTGTAATATATTTTAATAATAATAAACATTAACAAAAAGAGTATGCAACTCTATAACACGTCTTTTTTCCTACTCCTCCCATGACAGTCTTGTTACTAAAAAGGTGTTCATTAAATTCATTACTTATTCTCTCTCACACAAATACTACACTCAATATTATCTCTTTTACAGCTTGTGTGTTAGAAAGTTCTAGATCTTTATTATTATTATTATTATACAATCATCTATGTATATTATACTTGGACCTCTTTTTTCATTTCTCATTTATGCTAGCATTACTGTTACATTATTTATTTATTTATTTATTTATTTAGAGCCTCTGCTCTCTTCTATCATTATTTTCTCATTTCTCATAACTCATCTGTAGCTGTTTGTATCTTGTCTACTTCATGCTCTTGGTGACATTTTTATCCTTCTTTATGATTCTTCAATCTATCTTTATGTGTTCTATAGCCTGTTTCTTAGAGGGTGGAACCATCAGAAAGTATCTTTGAGACTTGACTTGAGCAAAACAAATGATTACCATGCTAGTATTAATAGTGCTGAGGAGACAGCATCCTCTTTGTTAGTTTTTGCCAGGAACTGTTCAAATGTTTCGCTACCAGAATTTCCTCTTAACAAAGTTGGATTTCGTAATGTGTTGCAATAAGGTTTAGAGATTATTCACTAAGAAAGTCATCAGCTGCTGGATTGCAGCTTTACCCGAACACCAGAAAATCTGTTTCTCAGCTCATCTATCATGCTGTCAAGACATAGATACAAAAGATGATGTTCAAGTTGGTTGCCAGTATCACACAGATCCGTAGTGCCCAAAGTGGAATCCACTGTGTAATCATCCATGCACCTCTGCTTACAGCAGGGACCAGACAGGATCTCTGAGATGTTGCTGGATTTGCAAATTAGTTTTGTCTCTTTGTAGAGCTGTTCTACTGTCTCTTCACTGCTTCGCATTAAGGTCAATGTTTCAAGAACAACATCTTTGTAGAGTGTAGCTTGTGCCAGGTCCACACATTCTTTCTGGAGATCCTCGGGGAGCCCCTCTGTAGCAGATCGCTAACTTCTTGGATAATACGAGCATGTTCACACTTGAAAACCTGGACAGTTTTGACAGCAGCCCAATAGCTATGGGTCTAGCAACTTTTTTCAGACTTTTTTTTTTTTGTGTGTGTCATGAAAAGCTTGATGATTGACCATTGATGCACTAATGAAGGAATACACATATTATCTCAAAATGTACATCAGTATGCAGTTCTCCCTATTACTCATGTGTGATTATACCTCTGTGCACTAGATTCTGCTTCTTTGTTTCCACGAAATAAATAATATACTTACCTAGAAAGATAGTAAAACCAACAATTCTGTGCATATAGCCGCGTCTCACAAAAATGTCACCAATTTGTGCCACATTCGTTTTGTCAACAACACTGCCTTCTATTAAACTGGCTTTATAATTCTTCCAAGCAAGCACTGAAGCCTTACATTTACATTTACATTTAATCATTTAGCAGACGCTTTTATCCAAAGCGACTTACAAATGAGAACAATAGAAGCAGTCAGGTCAACAAGAGAACAACAACAGAATACAAGTGCCATGACAAGTCTCAGTTAGTCTAGTATAGAACGCATAGCCAGGTGTATATAATTTTTTTTTTTTTTTTTTTTTTTTTAATTAAATGAAAAAGACAAGAAAAGGAAAAGTACTGGTGTTAGTAGGTTAAGTGCAGGCGAAAAAGATGAGTCTTTAGATGTTTCTTGAAAGTGAGTAAAGACTCCGCTGTACGAATTGAGATTGGGAGGTCATTCCACCAGCTGGGCACAGTCCAGGAAAAGGTCCGTGAGAGTGATTTTGAATTTCTTTGGGATGGCACCACAAGGCGTTGTTCACTTGCAGAGCGCAAGCTTCTGGAGGGCACATAGGATTTAACCAGTGAGTTTAGGTAAGTTGGTGCCGTGCCAGTGGTTGTCTTGTAGGCAAGCATCAGTACCTTGAATTTGATGCGAGCAGCTACTGGTAGCCAGTGTAACCTGATGAGGAGGGGAGTAACATGAGCTTTTTTTTGGCTCATTGAAGACAACCCTCGCTGCTGCATTCTGGATCATTTGCAGAGGCTTGACAGTACATGCAGGAAGGCCCGCCAGGAGAGCATTACAATAGTCCAGTCTGGAGAGAACAAGAGCTTGGACAAGAAGTTGGGTTGCTTGCTCTGACAGGAAGGGTCTAATCTTCCTAATGTTGTATAAGGCAAACCTGCAGGACCGGGTCGTTGTAGCAATGTGGTCAGTGAAGCTTAACTGATGATCCATCACAACTCCTAGGTTTCTGGCTGTCCTCGAAGGAGTTATGGTTGACGAGCCCAGCTGTATAGAGAAGTTGTGATGAATCAATGGGTTAGCTGGAATCACCAGTAGTTCAGTCTTTGTAAGGTTAAGCTGAAGGTGATGGTCATTCATCCAGTGGGAAATGTCACTCAGACAGGCTGAAATGCGAGCAGCTACCGTCGGGTCATCAGGCTGGAATGAGAAGTAGAGTTGGGTGTCATCAGCATAGCAGTGATAAGAAAAGCCATGCTTCTGAATGACAGATCCTAAAGATGTCATGTAGATGGAGAAGAGAAGTGGTCCAAGTACTGAGCCTTGAGGAACCCCAGTAGCAAGGTGGTGTGACTTTGAAACATCACCCCTCCAAGACACACTGAAGGATCTGTCAGAGAGGTAGGACTTAACCCACAGGAGAGCAGTTCCAGAGATCCCCATCTTTCTGAGGGTGGACAGGAGAATCTGGTGATTAACAGTGTCAAAAGCAGCAGACAGGTCCAGTAAGATGAGTACAGAGGATTTTGAAGCTGCTCTTGCTAGTCGCAGGGCTTCATTAACCGAGAGCAGAGCAGTCTCAGTTGAGTGGCCACTTTTGAAGCCAGATTGGTTGCTGTCCAGGAGGTTGTTCTGTCCAAGGAACATAGAAAGCTGGTTGAACACAGCCCGCTCAAGTGTCTTTGCAATGAATGGAAGAAGGGATACCGGTCTGTAGTTTTCAAGAAGCGCTGGATTTAGAGATGGTTTTTTGAGCAGTGGGCTTACCCGAGCCTGCTTGAATGCTAAGGGAAATGTTCCAGATTGAAGAGAGGAGTTGATAATGTGAGTAAGTGAAGGTATGACTGAAGAAGAGATCGCTTGAAGGAGGTGAGTGGGGATAGGATCAAGTGGACAAGTAGTAGGATGATTGGAGAGGAGAATTTTGGAGACGTCCATCTCTGAGAGTGGGGAGAAGGAGGATAAAGAGTGTGCATCAGTCATTGTGAAGTTGTCCTCAGTCTGTGGTGTGGAGAATTGTTCACTGATGGATCTCATCTTATTTGTGAAGAAAGTTGCAAAGTCGTCCCCTAAACTTTCTTCATGCTCTCTGAAACCATCAAGAGCTCAATTCCAGTTTGAAAAGCCTCCAGTGCTGATCAGAGAATCTTTATTATTTTGTGCTGGATGATTTCCATGTATTCTGCAGAATGTGGCATCTCTGTTAAAAAAGTACTCCAGCCTTTCAAAAGAGTGGAACCATCCCTGCTAAAATGATATTTTTTGTAGATAAATTTTTAGATGAACTTGTTGGGTCCTGATTCCAAAATCCAAAATCTTTCTCACTTCCTCTATGCCTAGCTACTTGCTTGCTCTCTCTAACTCATCTGCAAAACAAATTAAAATTCACAGAACAATGCGTTTGTATGTAAACAGCTAATATCTGAAATTTCAAAAATGCTATATTATGCTTCGTTTAAGATAGTCCTACTTTAATACAATAAAATAAACAAAACTTTACACACACACACACACACTCTCATCTTTAATGCCATCTATGCCACTGCTGCCACTGCTATCTGGAAAGTGTGAAATAAAGTTAATAAATAATCATTGGACAAGACAATGAACCTCACTTCTGACTCAACATTTGTTAGCCTACTTTTATCAGCTGTTAATTTCTAAAGTTATAATCTGTATAATAACATTTAATATTCAACTTTTTTAAATTATTGAGAATAAAGGAACAAAAAAGTGCTGGTTCCATAATAAAAGAACAGAACATAGCAGTTTGACATTAAAATATTAGTTGTACTATGGCATAATCTGATTTGTGCGTCAGTCAAGGCAAGCAGAAAAAGATGCACCGGATCTTTGGTTTTCATCCAAAATATCTTAAATTGTGTTCTGAAGATGAACGGAGCTTTACAGGTTTACAACGACATGGGGGTAAGTGATTAATGACAAAGTTTTCATTTTGGGGTGGAGTATCCCTTTAATTACTACAACAAATTTAAAGTCATTATTAGTCGAAGTATAATTTACAAAATATAATAATTAGTGGTGTTTCATTGAGGAATTAATAATTGTTTGTGAATAAATATAGGCCTAATTGAATACCACTGCTTCATTTTTTAACTATTCAGTTTGTAATTGTAAATTGTAAATGAATCAGTTGAGTCAAATATGTAATAACTTACTGATGCATAATATAGATCATTTATCACCACCTACTGACCTAGGTTAACAGAAATAGACATAGCTTTATTGACATGATTGCCAAGTATTATTTATAGTATTTACAAAACATTTATGGTACGTTATTTAAATTACTGGGCAAAGAGATGTATAAAGGAAGAGTAAAGATATAACAATAGTTTACAATATATATCAATATACAAATATATTGCAATAGTTTTAATATAATAAACCATCAGTGAATGGATTTAAAAGATGGATTGGATGTAGGGGTGTACGATATTGACAAAATAGCATATCTCTATTTTCATAGATTTTATCAATAACGATAATTAGAAAATATTTTGCTGAGTGTATTATTGTGCTGGTACCTCAAGGACTGCCGTGGACAGCTGATTCATAAAGTTTTTAATATTCCTCATATTCTGTGTGGTAACCTATCCTACAGAAAAGCATTAAAAACTGCTAGATCTGATTACTTTTCGTCTCTTTTAGAAAAAAACAAACATAACCCTAGGTATTTATTCAATACAGTGGCTAAATTAATGAAAAATAAAGCATCAACAAATGTTGAGATTTCCCAACATCACAGCAGTAATGACTTTATGAACTACTTTACATCTAAAATCGATACTATTAGAGATATAATTGTAACCATGTAGCGTCAGCCACAGTATCGCATCAGACAGTGCACTATAGATCTCCTGAGAAACAGTTTCACTTATTCTTTATTACAGGAGAGGAAGAATTGTATAAACTTGTTAAATCATCTAAACCAACAACATGTATATTAGACCGTTCCATCTAAGATCCTAAAAATGGTGCTTCCAGAAGTCATAGATCCTCTTCTGACTATTATTAATACCTCATTGTCATTAGGAAATGTCCCTTAAACCTTCAAACTGGCTGATATTAAGCCTCTCATCAAAAAAACACAGCTTGACCCCCAAGAACTAGTTAATTATAGAGCAATCTCGAATCTCCCTTTTCTGTCCAAGATAGTATCCTCACAATTATATTCCTTCTTAGAAAAAAAATGGTATATGTGAGGATTTCCAGTCAGGATTTAGACCATATCATAGTACTGAGACTGCTCTCCTTAGAGTTACAAATGATCTACTCTTATCATCTGATCGTGGGTGTATCTCTCTATTAGTTTTATTGGATCTTAGTGTTGTGTTCGACACTATTGACCACAACATTCTTTTGCATAGACTAGACCAGTGGTTCTCAACCACATTCCTGGAGGACCCCCATCACTGCACATTTTGCCTGTCTCCTTAATCTGACACACCTGATTCAGGTGACCTGCTCATTAGTAGAAACTCAAATACTTGAAATGGATGTGTCAGACAAAGGAGACATGCAAAATGTGCAGTATTGGAGGTCCTCCACTGGACTAGACCACTTTGTTGGCATTAATGGAAGTGCATTAGCATGGTTTAAATCGTACTTATATGACCGCCATCAGTTCGTAGCAGTGAATGAAGATGTATCATATCGATCACAAGTGCAGTATGGAGTACCTCAAGTACTTAATTAACAAACTCCAGTTAGTCCAAAATGCAGCAAAATGCAGCTAGAGTTCTTACTAGAGCCAGGAAGTATGACCGGTTCTGTCAACACTGCTCTGGCTCCCTATCAAACATTGTACAGATTTTAAAATATTTCTTATTACTTATAAAGCCCTGAATGGTTTAGCTCCTCAGTATTTGAATGAGCTCATTACATTATAGTCCTCCACGTCTGCTGCATTCTCAAAACTCAGGCAATTTGATAATACCTAGAATATCAAAATCAACTGCGAGCGCCTAAACTCTGGAATAACCTACCTAACATTTTTCGGGAGGCAGACACACTCTTGCAGTTTAAATCTAGATTAAAGACCCATCTCTTTAACCTGGCTTACACATAACATACTAATATGCTTTTAATATCCAAATCCGTTAAAGGATTTTTAGGCTGCATTAATTAAGTAAACCGGAACCGGAAACACCCAATGTACTTGCTACATCATTAGAAGAATGGCATCTACGCTAATATTAGTCTGTTCTCTCTTATTCTGAGGTCACTGTACCCTCCAGATACAGTCTGTATCCAGATCAGATGGTGGATCAGCACCTAGAAAAGATCTCTTCAGCCTTGAAAGACAGCTGAGACCAGGACAACTAGAGCCCCAGAGACAGATCACCTGTAAAGACCTTGTCTCAGATGATGACTGGGACAAGACCACAGGAAACAGATGATTCTTCTGCACAATCTGACTTTGCTGCAGCCTGGAATTGAACTACTGGTTTCGTCTGGTCAGAGGAGAATTCTGGATTGTGTTTGTCATTTTTTTTTTTCTTCTTGAGCATTCCTTGTACATCAATAGGTCCATTTTTATAACACAATCCCTCTATAAACGCAAGAGGATAACACACTTCTGTTTAGTCCATGTCACAACCACGAGGATGGCTTCTTTTGAATTGTGAGATGATGTACATTATTTTTAATATCCCAACTCTCAACATATCCATGTCATATCTTATGACAAGATTAATAGAAATAAATGGTTTTATATTTATATAAAGGTTTTATATTTAGCAAAACACTTTTGCTGCTATTGAGGTTGAATAGAGTTAAGGTTAATGTCAGGTTCGGTGATATGGGTAGCTTTAAGCGGAAAGGTTAGAGTCAACAGTGTAATTAATAAATTAATGTAAATGTAAATATATGTATATAAATTAATGTAAAATCACAATTTGCGCATTGTAACACAATATATAGTTAAAGACAGAAAGAAGGTCCCCCATTTGATTTTTGTATTTTTTTTATATATATAAATACTTTCATGACTATTAGCCAGATTTAAACCCCAAATTCTCATTACTCTTATACAAATAAATAAATAAATAAATATTTATTAATTTATACATCATTGTCATATTTATTGTAGGCTGTTAAATTATACTTCTTGATTTTATGCAAATTAAACTATAATAATAATATAAATAATAATAATAATACAGTAATGCATTTTATTTATGGGTACCTTATCCGTGACACTCAAGGACACCTTACATCCAAATAAAATGCATAAAACGATTAACAAACAACAAGATTCAAAGGCCACATTCATAGCTTTACAACCAGGAAATAGATAAATATCACCGGTATGCCTATTTAAAAAGATGAGTCTTCAAACTAGATTTAAGAATTGGAAGAAACTGTTTTTACATCAACCATAACCTGCACATAATGGATCAGACGATGACCATAAGACAAATATCTGACCAGTCCTTTACAGTGTCAAAAGCATTGGGGAGTCAAATGTTTTTTTTTTTTTTTTTGTGCGTGTGTGTGTGTTTGTGTTTTGTGTGTGTGAAACGGCCTCCTAACCTATAATATAAGCACAGTGAAAAGTTATTACACCATTTATGGTGACGTCAACACAACTCTTCTAATGAAACCCAACTGAAATAAAACATGAATCAGCGTGTTCATGCATGGTAAGATTACATGGAAGTGTAAAGCTGAAATTCTTGATTAGACTGAACAATCAGTAAAAAGATAAGCCCACTGATCTTTGAAGATCTCAAAGAAAGAACAAAACCCCATTTTATCATGATTACAGAAGTATACAAATATAACATATTATTTGCCAAGTAGGAATATATGATGCCAATTACATTCTGGTCCTTATTCTTAAAACTGTACATATTTGAACAGCTTAAACAAACAATCTCTTTTCACTCTGGAAATGAGTTTGAGATTAATATTTCATCATCCATGACATCCTGCAAGCACATACCATTTTTGATAAACCGCTTAATAGTTTATAAATAATTAGCATAACAGAAAAATAAAATAATGTTGAAGTTTAAGTAGTTGATACTTTTTTTTTTTTTTGCTAATTTCCATAATAGCCGTTAGCCAATATGAGCATTTGGGAAAATGGCTTATAATAATGATAAAGACTGTCCCTTTTAATATTTTTAATATCTGTAAAGTATTAATGACTCTTAACATTTTTTATACATTTAATATAGAGAGGAAGTTAAACGTGTCTGGGCATATGGTACAATACCAAATTGGAAATTTAAGAATAATAATTAAACATTTAAGACTCCTAAACATTAGGAAAAGATATGTCTACATAAAATAGAATAAGTAATTAATTCTGTGCAGGACTGATGATTGTAATGCTACTATGATTCTAGTGTGTCATACTGGACACACAATCCACATCCAACATCTCAGCCACACAAATCAGATTAAAAAATCTGACACTTTTCTGACACACAGAATTAGAGGAATAATTCACTGCAGAAAGAAATTCCTGTCATTATTTCCTTCCTCTCATGTCCGTGGGACACAATGGGAAAAATCTGAAAGAATTTCCATGGAACCTTTTTCAAACATATAGATTTAGAATGGCATGAAAGTGAGTAAATATAGACAATATGTTCATTTAGGAATGAAATGCCCATTTGCAGTGAATTGTTGGGAGATGTTTGACTGTTGCCTATTTTTGCATGTTCTTTTAGCTCAATTTAAATGTATTTGATCTTATTCAATCTTATTTTCTGTCTTTCATGCAGACCTTATTTATTCTCTTCCAGCTTCTGTGATTTACTTTGGAAATGAAGTTCAGGTAAAAATCAGTCTTATGCAACCTGGTTAATGACAATCAACTTCCCAGTCTCGTCCACTTTGCAGCTTATTTCAAACAAATGAAAATCTAGATCACTAAAAGACAATTCATGATGTAAGACAGCATCTTTTACATTTACATTTTTTACTTGAGTCATTTAGCAGACACTTGTATCCAAAGCGGCTTACAAAAGAGGAATGAGCAATGGCATACAAGTGCTATAACAGTGCAAATAGCAAGGGCTTTTTAAATACTATAATAAAAAATAAAAAACAGATAGAATAGAAAAAGAATAAAGCATGTGTTAGAGGTATTTTTTGCTTTTGTTAATTGTATAACTAATAAAAAGAAAACAAATAGAGTACAATAAGATTAGAAAAGCTAGTGTTAGTTTTTTATGAAAAGAATTAGAATAGAGAGTGCTAGAGGTAGAGGACCAAATAAAGATGGAAGAGATCTGTTTTTATGTGTTTTCAGTCGATTCTTGAGGATGGCTAAGAACTCAGCTGCTCAGATTGAGTCGGGCAGGTCATTTGTTTGTAGTTTGTACTGCAATTATACTAAAAGTGAACTTCTAGGTAAACTGACAGTTTATTTATTAAATACTTTGTACACTTTGAAGTATAGTCTCAGTAAACGACTAGTTTAGTAGTTTTATACTGCAAGTATACTCATAAGTTTTCGTTAAGTGAACTTTACATCACACTTTAAGTATACTACTACTGTCCCAATTTAGGTTTTAATTTGTATATATTTTGTTACATGAATATCTGAACATAGAAAACATCAAAAGAAATAACAGGGTATCTGCTTGTAAACAAAAATATTTTATTCTAGCTTCATGCATTCTTTTTATAAACACTTTAATGTGGGTAAGTTAAAAATAAAGAAAGAAAGAAATAACATTTTGAACAAAAAGCTGAAAAAAGACTATAAATTGGATTCAGATATGATAATCAAATGTAAATGGAGTCATTCAACACCCCAAAGCTTGACTGTAATTATTACCTCTTCATCGGTCGACATTTTATTCCATAACATTACAGTTTTGATCCTGTTTCATGTCAAATGATCGTGTTACATGTGTTAGTGTCTGTTGTTCCTTTTTTCTTCTTCACTTGTGTTTTTTTTTTTTTTTTTTTAAATTCTGTGCATAAGATGTGTACTAGCACCCTCTACCGTATAATAATGAAAACACGGATTCTAGGAGCACAAGTATAGTTCAAATATTTTCAGTCTAATCAAGACTTTTTGTAAGTATAAGCATAAGTAAATGTAATTTTAAGAATATTTCTGAGAGGTACATAAAACACATTTCTAAGAAGTACATAAAAAGTCAGCTAAAAGCATAATTTCCTATTTTTAGTTTAAAAGAAGTATACCAATAACACACTTGAATAAACTTATTTTTCACAAGGGTAGAGAAGTACCATCCTCAGGAAAGGTTAAGGTTGAGGTTTTCATCCAAAAAGTTACCTAGTGGTCCTGTGGGCCAATATATAACTACAAATTGGATTTTAAGAGGGTAGGTAATAGTAACTGGGTATCAACAGCTCCTTCAGGTCTCATTCAAAGATGGTAAAGGATTACATTTCCAATCGTTAGAGATAAGCAGACCAGTAACTCCAACTCTTCCAGTCAAATGGGGGGAGTGGGAAAATGAGAAATTACTGCAGGTAGCAGTATCCTTTTGTTTGATCCAAAATTTTTTGATGTTGTTTGTTCTGACTTTACAGATCACTTTAATTCATGCACAGAATTAATTACGTGAAACAAAATACAATTGTCCTAATATATTCATGGAACATGATACTGTATGACCCCGAATAGTCGACGAACTGAAGCTTTGATTCGAGGAGCCTGATTCGACTACCAATCTAACAGTCGAATATTCGCAGGGTGTTATTGATTATACCATTTTGACTATATGGGGGAGCTCAAATGTCTGATTTCAAATAGAAATAACGGTTTTCTCCCAATAAGTTAATATACAGCCTATTATGATAAAGCTGTTAGAATCTGAAAAGAAAGAAGCTTCAAATTAATATTTTAAAGTGTGTGAATAAATCCAACCACCCCTGTAGATTTATGTTTCACTTTCCATAATCCGTGACCGACAGAGGAGCATCTGGGCGACAGGGATTTAAAACTTTACCAAGACTCAAACTGACACAGGCAGAGACTGGATTTTTTCAATCAGGTATGGGGTACAAGTGATTTCCAAACATTTCAGCCAGTGTATATATATCCTGGATATATTATTTACCTGATATAAGATGCATTTGGTTTTGAGTCAAGCGTTTCATTGTCGTACTACGGTGATATCTCTTCAGAGCACAAGCTGGTCAATATACAATGCAGAATATTAATAACTATGACTGGGACTGTTATATACATATGATTATAATGAGAAAACCATTATTCTAAAATGCTATGAATTTTAAGCATTTTTAGCACTGCCGTGTTTCTGCACATTGTTTCATGAAGAACGCATCCACAAAAGGAGTTCGCATTCATAGCCCCGCAGATATGTTCATGTGCATTCGGGCCCTTTTTGCAAATGGCCTATAAGTCTTAATATTAACGTTATGTTGTATAAATAACGAAGCATGTTCTATGTGAAATTATGAGTTGAATCCCATTGATTAAAAACTTTCTATCAAATGCATCTATCTACTGGTCATCATCAGCGAGCACAGCTCAAAACAGAAATGCAGAAATACTGTTAAAGTTTTGGGCTAATGTTATAAAAGCACTATTGTAAAAAAAAAAAAAAAAAAAAAAAAAAATTGTGTTAATTGTTAAGGTTTTGCCAACGTTAAGTGTTAGCTATCTGTTCATCAAAACATAAAACATTATTTACCCCATTTATATCTGCAAGGTGTTCGTTACACATTTTCCCTGTGTGTTAACATCAGTAATTATGTTAGTCGATTGTCTGACTTGACTCTTGTTAATGTATTTTGCCCCGCCCCCAAACATGTGATTCGACTATCAGTCGAATATCGGCAAGGTTCGAAAATTCTGATTCGACTATGAAAATCCTTCGTCGAGGACACTCCTAGTATGAACACGTCATCACACAAAAATCTTTTCTCTTGAAGTTCGCTTGAAGAATAGTCTGTGGGATAATAACATTTAGATGAGTTTCATGGAATGTCAATAAATGATCTGAAACAATGGAAATTGCATCTGGCACATGCACTGGAAACATTGACAGCCTTTTATTTATTTATTTATTTATGGTTAGATATCCATAGAGATCATAAACAAACATTTCAGCACTGGCAACCACACTTGAAGTGCCAGGACCTTTTTCACAAAACACTGCAAATTAGACTTTTAACACAGTAGTTCACATAATGTTTTAAATGTTAGAAGGCCATATATATATATATATATATATATATATATATATATATATATATATATATATATACACATAAATGAATTACAGAAATAAATAATGAAATAAATAATTAACTTAAGATAAATACTGCTGCTCTTGCAAAACTTTGCGTTGTGATTGAAAACACCTATTTGAAATCAGCTTACATAGTACATCATCCTATGACATGTATGTGAGTCCAGATACACCATCAGAATTCAGCTTTGGTCTCCTGTAGGTAAATTAAGGATACTAATACAGTATGGTTTATCTGGTCAGGACCAACTTTACTCCTAACCAGGTTATAGCTCCATCATCCTGAGTTTTGTTATTGTATTTGTTTATTTGTTTATGTATTTATATCATTTGCTTTATTCTAGGAATGCCACTTAAAAAAATGCAAAAGACAGTGCAGCACTGACAGAATAATTGATAAAACAATAATTGCAGGTGTTTCTCAAATTCCTGTTACGTTTGCAAACAGTGAAGAACATTTGTTGGCCAAAAACTAATACAACAGCAGAAAACTGTGTGCTGTGATTCATTACAGGATTGAGACACACAGAGGGGAGATTCTGAGCCCACCAGTGCCCTGTAGTGAATAAGAGTATTCTGATAATCCTGATTCTGATAAATATTATTTAGTTCCATAAAATCTCTTAAAAATAAAAAGTTATGTGCAAAAGTGTTAGTATTTTCACCAACATAAAATGCTTTTAAGACCATTATTTCTATATCTTTTTCTGTAGTGTGACAGTAGGAAATATCCATTAACATTTTCAAGCATTTCTTTTGCCATTAAATGTAATAATCCAGTGAGATTTTTGTTTGCACAAGGAGTCTGACAACAGCTAGTGCTCCACACAGAGATCTGCTCTAATCATGATCCAGTCTGTCATGAAGAAACAGAACAAACTGAGACAGACTCAGACCAGAAGAACTGTGGCACGAAATCTACCTGCAAAGCTACAGTACTGTGCAAAGTTGTGTAAAAATACTATAATATGAGGATGCTTTCAAAAATTTATATCACGAAATAGATGTTATTGATAATATCAATAATAAAAATAAAATCAATACCCTGATAATATTGTGAGCAAAGCATTAGCAATTAATCGCAACAGGAAAAATGTAATCCGGCATATCCCTATATAAAACTAGCCTGATTAAATTTTTTCCATCGAAATTGTGTCCATCTGAATTTTATTGTGCAATAAATTCAGATTTGATGCAGATAAATAATTGCTCTTGATTATTCCTTTATTGAGAACTCTTAACTGATGTGAAGTGATGTACAATATTCAAAATACTGCATTTATTAATAGTTCATGTTTACTAAATGTAGTTAACTCCTAGCTGTTAAAAAAAATATTATTGTGAGCATAATGATAATGTTTCTCTCTTTATTCAGGTGAGACTAGAGATAGAGAAGACTGTTGGAACTGATTTTAAGATTGTCATTCCTGTGGTCTGGTCTCCTCAGGTTGTGGAAGGAATAAATTACATGTTCAAGGTCAATCATATTTTTGTTTGTTTGTATTGTTCATGGATTATGAGATCGTAAATCTCACAAACTCACACTGAGTGTCCTAAGCAGGTGTGATGATGTTGCAAATAATTCGTCCGTCCTCACTGAACGTTAAAATGCATTATGTCAAGCTTCATACATTTGCATACTTTTCTTAACATTGTAGCATTGCTGGACATGTCCAAATGTAGTCAAACCTGTAAACATCTGAAATCATTTAATTCCTCAATATTAAACTCCATAATCAAATCCTCCGTGTCAGTGTGTTTACTGAACAACGTCAAGCTCACACAAATGTTGAATGCTGAAATAACTATAAAAATAGGGAAAGTTATCAGATTTTAAGATTTTATTGACTTCAATGACTGAATAAGTTTTTTAATAACTCAAAACTGAAATATATCATACAAAAGCTAATTTTTTTATAAATTTATTTATTAGGGACAATGCAGTATAATACTGCTACAATTTCAAGCAGTACAATACCAGCAAGCAATCGTGAAAGAAACGCCAACACCAGGAATCCACCCCTGCCTCAGGCACTCAGCTCCTGTAACGAGCAGAAATCAGGTTATACACTTGAAAACACAGTCACTAACACACAGATTATAATAAAAGAAAACTGCCCACCCACCCACAACTGAACAGCTACAAATACTTTAATCCACCAAAATATATAACTAGTGCAAAAGAGGGCAATAAATAAATTATTGCTATTACTAGTAATCAAGCACAACTGAAGCCAACACATATATATTAACATTAATCTAATTGAAAACAAAATGGTCATTTTTGACTGCCATGCAAGAATGGCAGGTCTGTAAAACAAAACCAGTCAAATTGCTATTCAAAACTATTATAAAACTAGAGATGTGTGTATTCGGTATTGTGATATCACAGTAATGAATATGCATGATATTATTTTCTAAATAACGTGAATAATTATAGATTACAAATTATTCAGAATTTGGAATGCATTTTAAGAATACTTTTCCCATCAACTGGTCAAAATGTACAACACATCTGTATGCTGCTTGAAAGAGTGCAAGCTCTGATGTAAACAAGCACGCATGAGAAGCACATGAGGAACACCTGAGAGACACGCTGTATGAAAGCACATTCATTCTCTCACAGCAGATGGCGCTAAACTGCAGAAAATGCAGCCTTTACTCTGGAAACCCAATAAATAAAGCAGCTGCCTACTTTCCAAAACATATTTAAATAATTTTAAACAGCCATTCAGATTTGTGGATTTGCTATGGTGTTCATCACTGCACCAAAGATTTTTTAAACTTTTTTATTTTTATTTTAATCTGAACTAGGCTACTACTTTGCTTAGATATTGTTTGAAAGAGTTTGATTCTTTATTGTTCGTTCACACTTTACATTAGGGCTTCATTAGTTAACATTAGTTAATTCATTAGTTACATTTACATTTATTCATTTAGCAGACGCTTTTATCCAAAGGGATTTACAAATGAGGACAGTGGAAGCAATCAAAAACAACAAAAAGAGCAATGATATATAAGTGCTATAACAAGTCCCAGTTAGGTTAACACAGTACACGTAGCATGGGATTTTAACTAATATAATAAATGAAAAGAAAACAGATGAAATAGAAAAAGAATAGAGCAAGCTAGTGTTAGAGGTCTACACATACACACACACACACACACACACACACACACACAATTGCATAATAAACGAAAAGAAAATAGAATGCAAAACATTAGAAAGATTTTTTTTTAAAGTATAGAATTAGAATTAGAATATAAATATTACAATAAAATCTTATAGTTCTTTTGCACTATAAATACTGTATTATGACCACTAAATATCAATACCCTGATAATACTGTGATCAAAGCATTAGTAACTTAAACGCAACAGGAAAAATGTATACCGGCATATCCCTATATAAAACTAGTCTGATTAAATTTTTTCCATCGAAATTGTGTCCCAGGGGAAAATCGCTTTCACATGCAGACTAAAAACCAAACCAAGGAAACAGTGTAAAATTAACCCAGAGACTTCTTAGCACAATAGTGAACAAAATGTTTATTTGTTAATACAAGAAAACCAACCAGCATTTTAACCTCTTACTAGAACCAAACTGACCAACGTTCAAACATCTTTTGAAAAAAAAATATATATATTTTTATATTGTTTAAGTCTTTGGTTATTTTAATGGTGATGATTTTGTCTCACATTTAACAAAAACCCACCAATTCAAGATCTCAAAAGATTAGAATATGGTGACATGCCAATCCGCTAATCAACTCAAACACCTGCAAAGGTTTCCTGAGCCTTCAAAATGGTCTCTCAGTTTGGTTCACTGGGCTACACAATCATGGGGAAGACTGCTGATTTTACAGTTGTCCAGAAGACTATTATTGACACCCTTCACAAGGAGGGTAAGACAAAAAACATTCATTGCCAAAGAAGCATGTTAACAGAAAGTTGAGAGGAAGGAAAAAGTGTGGAAGAAAAAGATGCACAACCAACCAAGAGTAGCACAGCCTTATGAGGATCGTCAAGCAAAATGATTCAAGAATTTGAGTGAACTTCACAAGGAATGGACTTAGGCTAGGGTCAAGGCATCAAGAGCACCACACACAGACATGTCAAGGAATTTGCTGAACCACAGACAACGTCAGAGGAGTCTTACCTGGGCTAAGGAGAAGAAGAATTGGACTGTTGCCCAGTGGTCCTAGCTCGTAGCCCAAGTTGCTTGGAGTCCAGTGTTAAAGTTTCCACAGTCTGTGTTGATTTGGGATCAATGTCATCTGCTGGTGTTGGTCCATTGTGTTTTTTGAAAATCAAAGTCACTGCACCTGTTTACCAAGAAATCTTGGAGCACTTCATGCTTCCTTCTGCTGACCAGCTTTTTGAAGATGTTGATTTCATTTTCGGGCAGGACTTGGCACCTGCCCACACTGCCAAAAGCACCAAAAGTTGGTTAAATGGCCATGGTGTTGGTGTGCTTGACTGGCCAGCAAACTCACCAGGCCTGAACCCCAGAGAGAATCTATGAGCTATTGTCAAGAGGAAAATGAGAAACAAGAGACCAAACAATACAGATGAGCTGAAGGCCACTGTCAAAGAAACCTGGGCTTCCAAACCACCTCAGCAGTGCCAGAAACTAATCCCCTCCATGCCATGCTGAATTGAGGCAGTAATTAAAGCAAAAGGAGCCCCTACCAAGTATTGAGTTCATGTACAGTAAATGAATATACTTTACAGAAGGCCAACAATTCACTAAAAATGTTTTATTATTATTATTATTATTGGTCTTATGAAGTATTCTAATTTGTTGAGATAGTGAATTGGTGGGGTTTTGTTAAATGTGAGTGAAAATCATCACAATTAAAAGAACCAAATACTTAAACTACTTCAGCCTGTGTGCTTTGAATTAATTTAATAAATAATTTGAGTTGAATTGCTGAAATAAATTAACTTTTCCACAACATTCTAATTTATTGAGATGCACAAGTATATATATATATTTTTTAAATCCCCCAAAATTGCAAAAATATATATTTGTTAAAATATGGGGGATATTAATATTTTTTATATGCATTCACATATGTCACATTTGAAGAAATATATATTTAAAATATTTTTTGGCCAGAAAATATGCAAAAAGTCTGTCTGAGATTTTTGTTTGGTTTTAAATGAGCATTTTATCATGCTCCTGTGTTTAGCTTCAGTCATTTCAGTTCAACTGCTATGAATATGTTATTAAAATGCCCTATTTTTCTGAAATTTTCAGTGTATATGGCCAAATTTTAGCTTGAACTTTATTTGGTAACAGATTCATGACAATTTTTTAGAAAACCTTCACACTGACCCGAAAGTGCTACTCCTGTGGCTTTGAATGAACTGAATCTTTGACTCAAGCACTCCATCTAGTGATCAAAATCAACACGTACAAAAACGAATCATCAGAAAATATTTCTTCATTCATTGATGTATCTAAAAATAAAATCCTAAAAGATATCCCTACATTACTATGAATGTGTTTGCCAGGTACTTGCATTGCATTGCAGGTGAACATTTGATCAGTAGGAATTAAACACTTATTTTCTGTCATGTTCTCTTCTTTGAGCTACAGGTATTTAGATATCACATATATTTAGAGAGCATTGCCCAGCTCTGTTTAGTTGAGTTTGCATCATTATTCATATGTTTTGTTTGGTTGTTTTTTATTCAGCTTGCCTCATGGACGCGGTATTGGATCACACTTTGTGGTTCCACTCTCATATTCTACAGATCCAAACCCTTACCAAAAAGTAGTATACTTCAAGTTTATTTTACTAAGTATACTTAAGTAAAGTTCAAGTATATTTTTAAATATACTTTATGTAGCAACTATAAGTGTACTGTTTCAATACTCCTTGGGACTAAATTGTCTTTAAGTATACTTTAATTATAACAGTAGCAAACTAGTTTACCTCTATGTTTGTAGTTTGAACTGCAATTATATTAAAAGTGAACTTATATGTGTAATGATAGTTTACTAATTAAATACTTTGTCTTTGTACACTTTGAAGAAGAGTCTTCGTAAACTACTAGTTAGTTGTATACTGCAAGTATGTTCATAAGTTTTCTTTAAGTGAATTTTACATCATACTTTAAGCATACTACTATGTCCCTATTTAGGTTTTAATGTGTATATATTTTGTTTATAAATATCAGAACACAAAACATCAAAAGAAATAACAGGGTATCTGCTTGTAAACAAAAACATTTTATTCTAGCTTCATGCATCCTTTTTATGTGGGTAAGTTAACACTTTAATGTGGATAAGTTTCATAAAATATAAAGAAATAAGATTTTGAACAAAAAGCTCAAAAAAGACTATGAATTGGATTCAGAATGAAAATCAAAACGTAGATGTAGTCGATCAACACCCCAAAGCTCGACTTAATTATTACCTCTTCATTGGTCGACATTTTATTCCATAACGTTACAGTTTTGATGCTGTTTCATGTCAGATGATCATGTTAGATTATGTGTTAGTATCTGGTGTTTCTTTTTTCTTCTTCACCGGGTTTTTGTTTTTGTTTTTGAAAATTCTGCACAGAAGATGTGTACTAGTGCCCTCTTCCATATAATAATGAAAACACGGATTCTAGGAGCACACATATAGCTCAGATATATTTAGAATTTTTGTAAGTATACATAAATGTCATTTTAAGTCATTTTAACTTGCTCCAGAAGTTTGCGCTCTGAAAGTAAACAACACAAAGAAGTTGGACTGGACTGTGCCCAGCTGGTGGAATGACCTCTCAATCTCAGTTTGAACATCTGAGTCTTTACTCATTTTCAAAAAACATCTAAAGACTCATCTTTTTCACCAGCACTTAACCAACTAATACTAGCACTTACCTTTTCTTTTCTTGTTTATCATATTCTTTAAAAAATAAAAAATAGAAAAAAACCTGGCTATGTGTTCTGTACTAGACTAACTGAGACTTATCATGGCACTTGTATAATGTTGTTGTTCTCTTGTTGGTCTGATTGCTATATTGTTCTCAATTGTAAGTTGCTTTGGAAAAAAGTGTCTGCTAAATGATTAAATGTAAATGTAAGTATATTTCTGTGAAGTACAAAAAGTAAACCAAAAGCATACTTTCCTATTTTTAGTTTAAAAGAAGTGTACTAATAGCACACTTGAATAAACTTCTTTTTCATAAGGGAAGCCCTGCGAGCCACACAGAAACGTGCAAAGAACAGAGTGATGCAAAGAATCTCACAGCAATGAAATTTTGTATCCATTTAAATGAATCATGCATTATTAGAATAATACATTTTATTTATTTGTAAATAAATGAAAAATGAAGAAATAAAGTATCATTTGATATAAAAATAAAAATTTTTGGAATCTTAAGTCTTACACACCGTGTAAGAAAGTGTGTGTTGTGGGCTGGATGGTGGTGCTGCCGGATGATCCGGCTCAACCCAACATCTTTCAGCTCAACCATCCTGACAAAGGTGAGTCTGCTATTGAATAGTGCTTTTATGATGACAGTCTTCACCAAAGACTTTACTCATTTAGTCATTGTTAATGATGAATTATAAGTTCCCTATCTGTCGGTCACTACGAGTTATGTCGAACGACATATGGGGTCTCACTTGGGAGGCCAATCATCTCTGAATTTAAGAGAAAACGCCAATGAAAATTGGCTAGTGGATTAACATGCCTGAGCCACTCCCCGTGCCAACGGGTATAAATAGGGCGACAGGTGCATCCACTCTTTAGGTTTTTGCTTCGGAGCCGAGTGGTTGTATGAAAGCTGTTATACTCCACAAAGCCATTCATCTGCTGTGTCGGGAAGCTGTTTACGGCGCAAACAGCAGTGTCCCTTTCAGCGATTCCCCTGGGCGCTTCAACTGAGAGAGCAGATTTCCTAAAAGAGCAAATCGTGTATTTTTAAAGACGCCGTTTCATCCGCGTCCTTCTGGATGCGGTCGTTTCCTGTTCTCTGACAATGACCACGTTCGTTGTCTTCCATGTATGGGCATTCAGCACGCTGAAGGCGCGTTCCTGGATGGTTCATGCACGCACTGCGTGTGTGACCATGGCAACGCTATGATCGTGTCTCCCCTTTCTTAAAGGGAAGGGAGCAGACCCCTCTGTCACTACCCGTTCCGGCTTCTCTGCCACGAGCAGAGGACCGCTGGCTAGTGCTCTGGGAGATTTGAAGGTGACAGTGAGAGCATCTCTGCCGGGCCACGGCCCACAGACCTCTTACCCCTTCCGCAGTGTTTGTCCTGTGCGGCTGCTGGGTGATTTTGCTGGGCTGTCTTATGGCAGTCCCAACGAGTCATTCAGTTTGCCGCCGGGGATCAGATGTCGATTGCAGCATCGGGGATGGGCTGTTGACCTCTGTGGATGAAGATTCGGCGGGGCTGCCCCCCTCGGGTGTTGTCGCCACTGCCGAATTGGAGTGCCGAATTGGAGCCTTAGAACAAGTTTCCCGGCACGTTGTTGTCACAACAGATGCCTCCAACTCGGGCTGGGGCGCGACATGCAACGGGCTGGCAGCTTCAGGGTCCTGGACAGGACTTCGACTGCTTTGGCACATCAACTGTCTGGAGTTGCTGGCAGTGCATCTAGCATTACGACTCCATCCCCACATGGTCCAGCTCATCTGGAGTCGATTCGGGGAAGCCCATGTAGTCCTTTTTGCTTCCCACGAGTCCTCCCACTGCCAGCTGTACTATTCCCTGTCCCAGGCCCCCCTGGGCACAGATGCACTGGCACACAGCTGGCCTCAGGCTTTACACAAGTATGCGTTTCCCCCAGTGAGCCTGCTCGCACAGACACTGTGCAAGGTCAGGAAGGACGAGGAACAGCTCCTGTTGGTTGCGCCTTACTGGCCCACCCGGACCTGGTTTTCGGAACTCATGCTCCTCGTGACAGCCCCTCCCTGGCGCATCCCCCTGAGGAGGGACCTCCTCTCTCAGGGGCTTGGGACCATTTGGCACCCGCGTCCAGATCTTTGGAACCTCCACGTGTGGCTTCTGGACACCCCAGCGGTGGTGGACACTATCACTCAGGCTAGAGCCCCTCTACGAGGCAGGCCTATGCTCTGAAGTGGAGTCTGTTCACGAATTGGTGTTCTTCTCACCGAGAAGACCCCCGGAGATGCTCGGTCAGAGTCGTGCTTTCTTTCCTGCAAGAAAGGCTGGAGCGTGGGCTGTCACCCTCCACCTTGAAAGCATATGTGACTGCCATTGCAGCCCATCACGATGCAGTGGACGGCCGGTCCCTGGGGAGGCATGACCTGATCGTAAGGTTCCTGAGGGGTGCCAGAAGATTAAATCCTCCTAGGACACCCCTGTGTCCCTCCTGGGACCTCTCTATCATCCTGGCCGGACTTCTGAGGGGTCCCTTTGAGCCGCTGGATTCAGTCGAGCTTCCTGTCTCTCAAGACAGCGCTCCTGATCGCGTTCACTTCCATCAAGAGGGTCGGGGACCTCGAAGCATTTTCGGTAAGTGAAGAGTGCCTTGTGTTCGGGCCGGCCTACTCTCACGTTGTCCTGAGACCCCGGCCGGGATACGTGCCCAAGGTTCCCACCACTCCCTTCCGAGACCAGGTGGTGAACCTGCAAGCGCTGCCCCTGGAGGTGGCAGATCCAGCCTGGGCATTGTTGTGTCCCGTAAGAGCGCTTCGCATATACGTGGACCGCACCCAGAGCTTCAGAAGCTCTGAGCAGCTCCTGGTCTTCTTTGGAGGTCAGCAGAAGGGGAAGGCTGTCTCCAAGCAGACGTTGGCCCACTGGATAGTGGATGCCATTGCCTTGGCGTACCATTCCCAAGGCGAGCCGTGCCCCCTGGGGGTGAAGGCCCACCTCACATGGAGTGTGGCCTCCTCCTATGCGTTGGCGCATGGCGCCTCTCTGGCAGGCATTTGTCGAGCTGCGGGCTGGGCGACACCTAACACCTTCGCAAGGTTTTGCAACCTTCGTGTAGAGCCAGTTTCTTCCCATGTGTTGGGTAACAGGTAAATTAGCTGGAAGGGCTGGCTGGGTGTCACGCTTGCTGCGTCATTCCCCCTAACAGAGGGATGTGAGCGCCTTTTTTCTCCCAGTAGAGTTCCCCGGTTGGCGTACCCTGGTCGTGCATCCTCCAGCACCCTCGGCAATCAGACTTGGCGGAGCAGTCTGTGTTCATATGGCTGGGTTCCCTACAGGTAATCCCATATGTGTATTCTTCCACGGTAAGGTTTCCCTCTTGGCAAACCCGTGTCTTCCCTTGACAGACCTGTTCTCCCTACTCCAAGGTAGGACCTGCCTCAGAGACCCCTTCCATATGTAGTACTGCCCCCTGGGTCAGTCCATATCAGTATATCGACATGTCACCTCCCTACGGGTAGGATGTGGTCTCCGTAGCAACTTTTTCCTAAGGCTCGCTTCCCCATTGTCTTGCCAAGCTGGAAGAACAAATAGGGAAGATTTGAAGCAATCTTTCTCTGAAGTTTGAAATCCCTTCCATTAACTTTGTGTGGGCGGAACAGCAGCATGGCCTTCTCCAGCAGCAATGTACTCACCCTTTGGCCCCTTCGGTACCAAGGTCAGTGAATTTGCGCTGGGGCTTTGGGAAGGTTACGACCTTAAGCATAGCCTTTCTGGCACGCCAGGGCTTGTCGACAATTGCAGCGCCACAGGGTTGTGACGGTGTTCAGGTTGTGGCGTTTTCCATAGGACCCCATATGTCATTCGACATAACTCATAGTGACCGACAGATAGGGAACGTCTCGGTTACGTACCTTACCCTCGTTCCCTGATGGAGGGAACGGAGATGTTATGTCCCCATGCCACAACCTTGAACCATTCGCTGTTGCCGGGACACGTTCTCGGCTCCTCAGCGTAAAACCTAATGAGTGGATGCACCTGTCGCCCTATTTATACCCATTGGCACGGGAAGTGGCTCAGGTATGTTAATCCACTAGCCAATTTTCATTGGCGTTTTCTCTTAAATTCAGAGATGATTGGCCTCCCAAGTGAGACCCCATATGTCGTTCAACATAACGTCTCCGTTCCCTCCCATCAGGGAACGAGGGTTACGTACATAACCGAGACGTTTTCTTGTATGCATAACTCAAGCAGAATGTCTGTGTTTCTCAGAGAACGTTTACAAGTTTCAATGCGATCATGTGGCACAGACACCTGGAGGAGGCGAGTCGGAGAAGAAGACCTCAGGTATCAACAGGCGCTGGTTCATTAGGACTGGATGCATGAACAAAAGCTTTTTTCACAATAACAGTTCAGAAAAAAAAGGTACAAAAGCTGTCACTGGACCCCAGTACCCGTTCAAAAGATACTTTAGATACTAATATGTGTTCCTGTAGCTCAATTGGTAGAGCACTGTGTTATCAAGGGCAAGGTTTGGGGTTCGATTCCTCGGGAACAGATGATATGATATGTAAATTGATAGCCTGAATGCACTGTAAGTCGCTTTAGATAAAAGCGTCTGCTAAATGCATACATTTAATTTAATTTAATTTTAATATATGCACTTTAGATACATGGTCATATTTATTGTACTGCCTTTAATTTATGTTTATGGATATGATTGCACTTTTTTATATTTTAATACAATTAAACTGTGCTTAAAATGTACTTCAAAAATAAAGTCACAAGCTTTAAATTATTTTTTTAAGGTTTAAATATTTGCTGCTCCTCATGTTGTTTGAACCAGTTTGATGGTTTATTTTCAAAGGAACACAAAATTAAAATTTTCCATAAAAACTGTAGATAAACTCCCAAAAAATCCATTCAAAATCGATTTAAAAACAATAAAAGTACTGTCATCCAAATCATGACTCCAGAATACAGTTTTGCATACACTTTTGCTAATATTTATCATGATTAATTGCATGAAAAAGTTTTTGTTTACATAATGTGTGTGTATATTTATTATGTATAGATGATGTGAAGTCAGGCTCTGAAGCAGGCAGGCTGAGGATACCACCGCTCAGGACAGCAACGCAGGGATGCAATGAGGGAACCAAACCGGCGGGATCCTGGAATCCGGAACGAAGAGTGAAGACCAGGAAGCACATGAACAGCCAGAACACCAGACTCACTGAAACAATCTGACAATACGGCTGGGTGAGAAACAGGTTTAAATAGTCCCGGTAATGAGTGCAGGAGGTGGCAGTGATCAGGGTGATAGGTAATCAGTAACCACACCTCCAACACAACCGCACGCACAGAAAAGGTGAGACAGTGAATTCATGAACTGTGACAGTACCCCTTTTTTTTTACATGGTGGGTTTTTGCTAAATGTGAGCCAATGTGAGCCAAAATCATCACAATTAAAAGAACCAAAGACTTAAACTACTTAAAAAAATATATATATTTTTTTTTCTTCAAAAGATGTTTGAATGTTGGTGAGTTTGGTTCTAGTAAGAGGTTAAAATGCTGGTTGGTTTCCTTGTATTAATAATAGTGGTGGGCCGTTATCCTATCGAGTGAGATTCATGCCAAAACCTCACACACACACAAAATGTGTTTTACTCACACCCAACGATTCACAAACAAACTCAGTGTGGTTTGCAAATACAAAACATCACTCACAAACGAATGCATTTTGTTCTGCAAATAAAAAACGTAGCTATCAAACAAATACAGTACGTTTTACATATACAAAGAAACGTCTTCTTCAATGACAAAAATATCTTCCAAGTACAAACTAAAATCTTCCAAGTACAAAACAAAATCCTTCAAATACAAAACAAAATCCTTCAAGTACAAAACAAAATCCTTCAAGTACAAAACAAAATCCTTCAAGTATGAAACAAAATCCTACAAGTACGAAACAAAATTCTACAAGTACAAAAACTGTCACGTGACTTTTGGCACAAATTTTCCGCCTTGCTGATCCACACGCAAATGCCTTCAGATCCACACACGTTAGTAAACTGTCATGTAATTCGCACTCCACAAAAGCAGGTGGCGCTGTTAGCGACTTGCTTGGCGCCGCCACCGACATGGAAACAGGAGAGAAGAAGAAACGCTAGTGTGAGGGACGTTTTGAACATGATGAGCGGCTAACAGGTGAGTTTCCAGTCATTGCTGGTGAAAAATCAGCCTGAAGGGGTTGTTATTCGCTATAACAACCGCCTCGCTATACATGATCCCACTTATTACATCGCTACCTACAAAATAAATAAATAATTTAACAAAATTTATTGATTTTAAAAACGATTGTAAAGAAAATAGTCCGTTACGCGTCCATACCAACGGTCTGTTTTTCATGGCAAGGGTGTGTTTAGACCTCCAAATCAACCCTGGTCTTCTCCTGCTAGTGTCTAATAGAATATAAAGGCTTTATTCCATGTCAAATCAGTCAGAATCCAGGAAAGTGGTTGCAGCAACATCTCAGATGAAGAGTTTTTCTATATTATATTTGAGTCCCAAAATCAAGGCCTGTAAAAATATTCATATTTTTTGTCAGTCCTTGAGATTGTCATTTTTATAGCATCAAAAACACTTATCAGAGAACCATGTTTGGGCATTAATATCTTAAAGTGTTATTCATAGCCTCACCAAACTTTGCAGGATGGAAGACAAACATGTTCTTAGTATAACTGAACCAAAGTTTGTACTGCATGTCTATTGAGATTCTACAAGGCCCTAGATTTGGGTAAATGGCTAAACCCCTGATACTGAGGGTATTATAAACTCATTTTCTGCATCCATATGATATCAATTATTACATTTTCTTAATCGTAATCATTATCATGTGTCATTATTTGAGGTCTCTATCACTAATGATATGTAATAATTGATAGCCTGATTGCACTGTAAGTCGCTTTGGATAAAAGAGTCTGCTAAATGCATAAATTTAATTTAAATTTAATTTAATTTAAATTCAATGGTCATGAAGATATTAAGAATGAACCAAAGTGTAGTTTTTGGTCATTTTACTGGTCATGTTCAGTTACACCAGCATTTTTGACCTCATACATTTTTCCTCTTTTCCCCTCTCTCTAGGAACTGCTTGCACAATGTTAGAGAGAATCCACACACGGCTCCAGCATATTGTCTGTCAGCAACCCCTTGACCTGGATTACCTTGAATTTGTGTGTTTTCAGGAGGCTGTTCTTTTTAGTGCTGCCTCTAACCAGGTTCTCATCCCAAAAGGCATTTTAGATGCACTCACAGAGCTGCACAAGTTGGTTAAAGGCGCGGTCACACTAGACTTTAAACATGCAAAATTATTTCAGACACCGCTGCGAATATGGGCAGAGCAATAAAACGGTCTTTCCTCAATTATCACAACATGGATTAATATGTGCTTGTACTGTGTCTTTTGCGACGGCGTCTTATTATATTGTACTCTCTGTATCTCTCTATATAAATATATACACCCTAAGCAATAAACAATTATAAAACATCCACATTCAAATCTATCATCTGTTCCGGTTGACACTACAAACCATGCAGATACTTTATTTTATTTTTTATAATCTTTTAAATATGTATTATATAAAATAGGACGCTGCGCTACAACTAAAGTTATATAGCGCTTCCTTCATTTTTGAATTTGAATTTCTGTACAGAGAGGTCACGCAGTGACGTATCGATCTTCTACTGGTCCCACATCTTCACGTGTTGCGAATTCGCAGGTCAGAGTTCACCAAATTTGAACTTTGGAATGCAGCGAAATGCGAAATTTTTCGCATGAGCTTGCGTTTCCGGTCTGACGCATTCGCATGCGTATGAATGGAAGTCAATGGAGAGAAAAGTGCAGTGTGACCGCCCCATAAGGAAGAGAAAACCAGGTCCCCATAGTAAAAAAAAAAAGAGAAAGATTGTTTTTTTTTTGTTTGTTCCAACCCCCCAGATGTTTTAAGATTGTATTCACACTACAATAAAAAAAATAATACAATCTACATGTGTTTGGTTTGAACATTCATTACGACATTAAGAGAGCTGAAAGTCTTAAAGTCTGCTGCTAGCACTGCTTGAGGAAAGCTATTCTTCCTGCTGCCGCTGGCAGTCCTAACACGGGGCATGTCTGCTGGTCTGATTTGATTAAACAGAGAAAAATCAAACATTAGACCACCTCACTGATTCAGAAATATTTATTTGTGTTACTGTAACATCTTACAAACCAGTTATTAGCAGGGGCACTGTTCTGTAGATAAGTGTTCTTTTTGTATTTGTGCTGCATTATCATTGAATCAGGTCCTTTGCTGAGTACATTTTACTGTAAGCCTAGTAAGTGCTGGACATACTCCACAGTAAGTAGGTAGATGTCTGAGCCATGTGATTGGGAGTGTCCCAGGGGATTTATGGCTGCCCTTAGTGCTGCCATTTGTTCATCACTCAGTACATCGCCCATCTCCGGAACAGTGACACCATGGTGTGGCTCATCAGGCAGGCCACTGTCCTCCCAGTCCAAATGTGGTAGGTACAATACCTGAAAAGACATGTGAAGTGTTTATGTGGTTCTCAAACATTTTTACATCAAGGACCCGGAACACATTTGATAACATTTTGTAACAAACTCCAGAAATACACAATATTAATTCTGAGACTGAATAACATTACTTTCTTTGTCAATGTATGTTCAAATTAATGTCAATGGGATGCATTTTTTGGTAAAATTTATAAAGAAGTTTGTGGAAAAATAGTCTATTTCTAGAAAAAGTCAGAATTAAAAAGTTGTGTGTATTTATATATACCCCCCCTGAACCTCCCTCAAGGACCAGTGCCATACCCATTGCCAAGTTTATTCTTACTGATTGAATATACTTTAATTCAAATAAAATCTTTGCACATACTTCATACGTATAGTTCTTTTTAGCAAGGGTTAAGGGTTATTAACAAGCAGGTTATGTCCTAATTTTCAGCTTTAAAAAAAATGCAGCACCCATGTATGCTGACAGCCTGCTGGTATGATATGGATGCAGAAAATGAGTTTATAATACCCTCAGTATCAGGGGTTTAGCCACTTACCCAAATCTAGGGCCTTGTAGAATCTCAATAGACATGCAGTACAAACTTTGGTTCAGTTATACTAAGAACATGTTTGTCTTCCATCCTGCAAAGTTTGGTGAGGCTATGAATAACACTTTAAGATATTAATGCCCAAACATGGTTCTCTGATTGTGTTTTTGATGCTATAAAAATGACAATCTCAAGGACTGACAAAAAATATGAATATTTTTACAGGCCTTGATTTTGGGACCCAAATATAATTTCTAATTTCTAGACCAAGATGGCGGCGCGAACACATCGCGAGGCTCAGCGTCTCTCCAGTTTTTGCAATTTTGCAGTATTATTCCTGCTCATCTCGGGTCTGTTCGTACTGAACAGCTTTGCTTTAACATCATACACCCGACAGGAGCTTTTGGATATCGGTGAGGACTTTACCAACAGTTTTATCACCAATCTTCGACTCATCCCTGAGATCGCTAGAACAACCGAGGCTTCGCACTCTACCCGGCCGGGCGGAAGTGCTCGCAGGCGGCGTCGAGATCGTAAACAAAGGCGGGGGAAGCGCGGAGGTCTAAGAGCCAAGCTAAAGCTAACACCGCTCCGGCTCTCTTTACCCAGCATTTTCCTCGCTAATGTGCGGTCACTGGTGAACAAAATGGATGAGTTACGACTCCGCATCACCCACAGTAAGCGACTTATGGACTGCAATGTCATGGTTTTCACGGAAACATGGCTACACAGCGACGTACCCAACAATGCTATTGAGCTAGCAGGACGCTACACGCTCCGGGCAGATAGAACGGCAGATGACTCCGGCAAGACAAGAGGTGGTGGATTGTGCATTTATGTGAAGGAGAGGATGGAGATTCTGACGCTGATTATATCCTTTCTTCAGAATATATTATCTCATTAATATTGTGTGATTATTAATCAAGTGTTTGATCAGTATTTAACCTCCAAGATTGTTGTATGATGTGATTAAATGAAGAAAGCCATCTATATAACTATAGATTGATGCATGCTTACTTAGAAACATATTATTCCTTCCTAGAACTGACAGGTTTTACATGTCATGGACATGTGTGTGAGTATTCTTTTTCCTAGGGTCACCAGGTCAGCTAAAACGGACCAGGGGGCCTCTTCTATGTGCCATGGGAGAGACATGCTGTCTCCTAACATGTCTCAACGGACATTAGATATTAAGAACTCTGTTTTATCCTGTCTTCTTATTCTTTAAGATTAATGTCAGCCTGCCCTTTGTGTGTAACCAACTGTAGTGATAAAAAGACTTGCCAGTGCAAGAAAACCTTGGGAATAAGCAGATAAGGGCTGAGTTTGTGTATGTGTGTGTGTGCCCATAAAGTGATGAGACCAACATTGCTGGATTCCAGACCTAGGATGAGGTGCCTTCTTCAACCGTGCTGACGCCTGCTATAATCACTGGAGATATGCTGAAGATGTATATGACCATATGTGAAGATTGTCTAAGTTTATCTAGGTTTTGGAACCAATCAGATCGCTGCTGACCAGTGCTTTGACGCATTTGAAGTCTTCTGTCTGGAGTATAACTATGACTGATTTTGTATTATACGGCAGTTCAGCTTACGAACTCCTGCGAGGGTATTGACGCTGACTTCTGCCTATGAAACTGCAAACCATTTCCTTAAGTAAAATTATTATTATTAATTGAACTCATCTCTGACTCCTGGTCTTGATTACGACACCACCTGCTCCTTGGGTTTTAAACTGTTATCCCCAACAGTTTAATGGTGGAGGATCGGCGGGCAATCGTTCTTTGGTGACATCCCTGATCAATCATCAAAAACCAAAAGGTAGGAAAGATTTTATATTTAATATCATTGGTTAGGGACTGTCTGTGGAGAACGGGGGTCAAGAGAAGAAAGAACGATAGACTCACTCAGACGTGAGGGGGTAGACACTAACTCCGGGGGTGGAGAAAATAAATTGTGTCACATATACCTGTAAATAAGTAACCTTGTGAGTTAAGGGGTACAAGTATACATCGTAGGTCTTGATATAAGATATTTTTCAGATGTGTACAATTACAGAGGGAACAGGTGCACACCTATAGGTCTTAAAGATAGACGTGAAAGTTTGTTTTTTAGGTGTGCACAGTCCAGGGGAGGACGAAAACGCATTCTTAAAAAGCACAAAGGCCGTAACAGGCAGTGCTGGGTATAGCATTTGATAGCCAAGGCAAAGTGCATTTACGGCCGGGGGGGTAGCCAATTAAGGATTTGGAAATTCAGAAAGGAATGTAAGACGCTAGACGGGGGTTCTAGACGTATCTCGCTCTTTCAACTCTTGACCACTCGTTTGAACAGACAGGGGCGCGCCCCGAGCTTAGAAACAGGACAGATCAGTGGTTAGGGTACAGAGTATCCAAAAAGTAGAATTTTAAAATAAATACCTAGATAATCTATATGCGCATATATATATATAGAGATAGAGATATAGGTAAGGGAAAGTATTGATTGATCTGGGATGCATTTTTGAACAAACCCGAATGAGCTAAAATGTTTTAATGACTAGTGGACAGGTGTTGTCAGAAATACTTTGCAGTTTCAGACGCAGAAGTTAAGCCATTTGTTTGATAAGCTATAGATTTAATACCTCAAATTGTTTGCTGCTAGCATTTCTCAGGGGCTTCCTATATAAGGAAATTAAAACTACTATATATATATATCAATAAATAACATATCTCCGTATATACAGTTTGATATATAGTATTTTGAAATGGCTGGTAAAAGTAACAAGCAGCCTCCAAAAACAGAATCTGTTGAAACAGATCCGAGCAAACTCTGTAAGCAGATTTGTTCTGAAACTTTGACTTCAAAGAAATTCTCTGAACTAATTAAGCGTATGGTCAGTCAAGGATTTGACTCAGACTGGAAAGTAGAAAAACAGTTAGGATGGTTACAGTCTAAGAAAGAGCCAGAAAAACATAAATTCTTAGCTGTATGTGCTTATTCATGGATTTGTAAACAGGGAGGAATTCCCTTAACTGAAGATGGCACAATTCCCGCAGTAGTCGAATGCTGGAAAGATTTACGTGCCAAAAGTGATCTCATGGCTGAGATTTCAGGGGTTGAAATAGGGAAAGATCTGAGTGGTTTTACTACAGGGCTATCCGTTGTCATGAAAAAGGCCGAGCAGAGTGAGGCTTGTAATATGGTTCCACATGTGTCTTTTCCCTCTGCTCCTGAGCTCCCTTCTCTGACTGTGCAGGCGGCTGCCGTAACCGGCTCCGCCCCTCATACCCAAACAGATAATCAGAGTGATTCGCCTTATAGTATTGCTAGGAGGTTACTGGATGCTGCTATTTCTGGGGCGCCACCCCCTTACCCAGATGTAACTGAGGTTTCTACGCCATATGCAAATGTCAACCAGAAGGCTGAAAACATTGGTGTTCCTCTCTCTCCTCCTCTTGAGCGAGGCGGGGCCCCCTCCTCCCGGGGAGGGGTGTCTGCTGCGCCCATTAGAGCTGTTGCTGAGGAACAGAGAAACACTGAAATGGGTGCAGGATATGAAATAGGGGAGTGGAATAGACTCACCGCGGTTGAGAAAAATAATTTGTTGAGTGGCATCGAACCTTTCAAATTATTTAGTCCAAATAAGGTGTCATGGGATAAATTAGAGTCTATAGCTAGACAACAAAATTTAGGAATTGCAGACATTCAATACATGGTAGAAACTCTTGTGCCCCACAGTAAATTAGGCAGAGTTCAAACTATCAGAATTGATCCTCTCGTTCCCACTAATTGGGATGAGTATTGTATAGCATACCGAGAATATAAAGAGCAGGTGCAAGATCTGTTAGGGAGGGGCTCCTTTCCCTGGACTAGTGTGACCCAAATTAAGCAGAGACCCACCGAAAGTCCTTTAGAATATGTTGAACGTTTTCGTAATGCATATGAAAATTACTGTGCTGCTAATAATAATAATGAGGATTATGATTCAGCGATCATCATTGAATCCGCTATAAGCGGACTGACTAAACGTTATCGAGATCTGCTCATTTCAGGCTCTGTTAACATTCCAAATTGGGAATCCCTGCTCCAGTGGAGTGCAGTAAGTTGGAGTCGTCTGCAGAGTGAACCAGGTGCTCACCCCGCGGCGGTAGCCGCAGGGGCTGAAGCGGAAACAAATCCACCCGAGGTCAGTTGTTATAATTGTCGCCAGCCTGGGCATTTCAGCCGTAATTGTCCTAAAGAACCTGTGAAATGCAGCCGATGCCATAAGAAAGGGCATGTACATACACAATGTCGAGTTAATCTGTCCCAATCTAACTTCAAAAAGGGTAGAAGGGACAGGCAGCCACATCGGCTGACTCTGTCTGATGCTGACATTGCCAAGCTGAAGAAACTGGTCGAGGACTAGGGGTCAGCGGCCTCCGGTTCTTGTGATGTGACTGACCCTAGACCCTATATTCATGCGTTGTTAGGAGGCCGGCAATGTATAGCATTAATTGATACTGGGGCTCAAGTTAGCATCACCAACATTAATTTGGAAACTACTTCTGATTTTATGTACATTGAAGGATTGAATGGCAAAGAAATGTATTATAAATCTGTTCCTGTTCCTCTCTCTATTGCAGACTCTCAGAAAGTGTTTTGGACAGAATTCTGGGTTGGGAAAAATACTGTGGGAACCATAATTGGTGTTGACATTCTGAATAATCTTGAAGCTGATGTTTTGCTTTCTACAGATAAGCTTGTGCTTGGCTGCAATGAAGTACTCCGCTTATCTCATGCAAGGCCACACCATGGAGCTGGATGTGCAGTGGCTGGAGCTGTAAGTGCCTCAAATATGACAGAGACTAGACCTGAGTGGAAATACCTAATTTCTAAATTTCCTAATGTATGGGCTAAAGACAAATTTGATTGTGGTAAGGCAAACATTCAGCCACTCCGCATCCCAGGTCCCATGCATGATGCCAAACGCCAATATCCTTTGAAAAACGATGCTCGCTTAGGAGCTGAACAGGTTGTTAATGAGTTACATAAACGGGGGATAATTGTGCCATGCTCCGCCCCCACGAACAGCCCTATGTGGCCAGTACAGAAAGCTGATAAGAGTTGGCGTTTGACAATTGATTATACCGCCTTGAATGCAGTTACTGCTCCAATGCACCCCCTGGTGGCCAACCCAGCCACTATTTTGAATGAGATTGGATCTGAGCACTGTTATTTTACTGCTTTAGACATTGCTAATGGCTTTTGGACTTGTCCCTTAGCACCAGAGGATCAACCGAAATTTGCATTTTCCTGTTCTGGACGACAATGGACATGGACTCGAATGCCTCAAGGATTCTGCCACTCGCCCAGTCTGTTCAATCAAGTATTGGCTTCATTCATTGATCCTATTCGAAAAGAACTTGAAACTGATGGGTCTGTCGTACTTCAGTACGTGGATGACCTTTTGATCTGTAGTCCTACTAAGCTTAAACATTTGAATGCTGTTCAGACTGTGTTGAAAACTTTGAACCAGGGAGGGTTTAAGATTAACTTGCAGAAGGTGCAGTTGGCCAGATCCGAGGTGACGTATCTGGGACAGATCGTTGGAGTCCATGGCAGACGCATCACTCCTGAACGGGTCAAGGCTATCGTCGAACTGCCAAAGCCTAACACCGTGACTGGTCTAAGGCAGGTAATGGGACTTCTGAATTACTGCCGCCAGTATGTGTCTGAATATAATGAACTTTCTAAGCCCCTCACAGAAGCACTGAAGGGAGGGAAGCCTGGACAGGAGCTCATCGAATGGACAGAGGAGATGGAAGAGGCGTTTGTGAGTATCAAAGAGACTCTTTCTTCTTGTCCTGCACTTAGACACGCCGATGCCCGGCGGGCCTTTCACCTATGGACTTGGGTAGGGAAGAAATCCTACTCAGCTGCCCTGGGCCAGCGTGTTCCTGGAAGAACGTCTTACGGCATGGTGGGGTACTTCTCGACCACTATTCCTGTTTCCATGGCCGGACAGCATCCATGCTTGCTGATCTGCGACTGTGCTGAATGGGCGGTCAAGGCAACAGAGGAGGTCGTCATGCACCAGAAAGTGGTACTGCACACCAGACACCAGATACTCAAACTACTTACAAACACACGCCTGGGTACAATTTCAAATCAACGACGAGCCAAGTGGGAAGCAACCCTCTTGAGCAAAAATGTTGAAATCTTGATTGATGCTGACAATGTAATCAACCCTGCATCCCTTATGCCAGAAGAAGGAACTGCTCACAATTGTGCACAGCTGATTGAGAACGACACTCGGAGCCCACTGGATACCGAGCCACTGCAAGATGCAATGAAACTGTTCGTCGACGGGTCCAGTTTTTATGAGAATGGTACACGATACACTGGATGGGCTGTGGTAAACGAGCACGGTGAAACAGTTGACTGTGGTTCTCTTGCAGGTGGTGGAGCTCAAGTAGCTGAACTCATTGCCCTGACCCGTGCCCTGCAGTTTGGCAAGGGGAAACGTCTAAATGTGTATACAGATAGCCGTTATGCTTATGGGGTCGCTGTAGATTTTGGACCTGTGTGGCAACGTCGGGGATTTTTGACTACTGCTGGTCTTCCTATTTCTCATCAGAAGCAGGTCATTGAACTAATGGAGGCCTGCAAACTGCCTGCTGCTGGAGCTGTGATCAAAGTCACGGGACATTCACAGGAGGAGTCACCAGAAGCCAAAGGAAATCGGGCTGCAGATGCTGCTGCCAGGGGGGCTGCAAAACGTACTGAAAAAGTTGTGAGTGTAGTACCTCTTTCTCCCCAGGAGGGAGAAGCACCAACCAGAGACATCTTTGAGTTATATGACACTAATGATCCAGAGGAAACTGAACAGTGGGCTAAGTTAGGGGCACTAAAGACTTCTGATGGACTTTGGAAATTTCATGATCGATTTGTATGTCCTTCTTCTGCTCGTACTGAATTAATGTCTTTATATCATGGTTTGGCACATGCAGGTCCTGAAAAGCTACATGCAATGATTTCAAAAACATGGTGGTGGCCCAAGCTGAGAACCGCTTGCACAGATTTCTGTAAAAGATGTTTGGTATGTCTCAAGGTAAATTCTCCTTCTAAGCTTAAGATTCCCTTGGGACATGCCCCTCGCCCTCAGGGACCCTGGACACATTTGCAAATTGATTTCATAGGTCCATTGCCCCCTAGTGGAGGTTTTTCATACATCTTAATGATTATTGATTTGTTTTCTAGATGGGTGGAGGCCTTTCCGCTGAGAAATTGCACCGCAGACGCAACTGCAAAAATTCTGTTGACTGAAGTATTCCCCAGATGGGGACTTCCTTTACAGATTGATTCAGACCAGGGCACACATTTCACAGGGAAAGTGATGAAACAGGCTATGAGATTAATGGGGATCACACAACATTTCCACATTTCTTTTAGGCCTCAGTCAAGTGGTTCAGTTGAACGAGCTAACCGAACATTGAAAACTTCCCTGAGGAAGAGAGCTTTGGAGTGGGGAAAGGGTTGGCACGCAGCAATACCAATGATACTGTTTAGTATGAGGGCTAGCCCAAATAAAACCACACAGATCAGCCCTTTTGAAATCATGACAGGTCGTTACATGCGTTTGCCATGGGATGCACCATTGCAACATGAGGGACCCTCGGGCCCTTTGAAAGATGCTCTGCAAAATTATCTAAAAACCTTGGATAATTGCTTACGTGATACACGAGTAAGTGTCAGTATCAGACAAGCTGAACAAGATAACAAAGAGCAAACCACATTGCCTGTTCTTCCAGAAATTGGAGATACAGTAATGATGCGGAGGGAAATAGTAACCCCTCTGGGTCCGAAGTTTGATGGGCCCTATCAAGTTTTGTTAACTACTAACACTTCTGTTCTTCTTGACAGAGGAGCGCTTGGTACAGTATGGAGACACTGGTCTCAGGTGAAGCCCCTCGAGAAATGTTACAACCAGAATGCTACCTCGTAGTCAACCTTAGGCGTTATAGGTAAA
The DNA here is from genome assembly GCF_023724105.1 of Carassius gibelio. Lineage (NCBI taxonomy): Eukaryota > Metazoa > Chordata > Actinopteri > Cypriniformes > Cyprinidae > Carassius > Carassius gibelio. Next base: position 3,379,809 of record NC_068400.1, read on the forward strand.
AGTGAAATGTACGGGTTTATCCTAAATTTTGACTTGACTGTTTCAGATGTCCGGACCTGATGATGTGCTGAAGCTGCTGATTCTTCATGAAGAAGCACGCAGAGAAAGACGTCTGAAACTTAGACGAGCATTCATTCGATTGGTTATTCCGCTCTCAATTGTAATGTTAATTTTGATTGCTTTATCATTTCTGCTCTGGATTCAAATCTCTCTCTCAACAGGACGTTTTCATGCGTTCTCAACAAATTGGGATTGTGAAATGACCGACTGCCGTCCTTCTTGGGTTAGATACCCATGCCTAAATTCTACAGAGGGTCTAAATTTGCTTCCTACTATGTATCAGAAAGTTAAGAATCATTGTTATAGGTTCGACGGCAATGACACAGTGACCTATTGGCTCGGTCACTCCCCAAATTATCCAGAGAATACCCTCATCATGCAGAAAGGCCGCTGGTGGAACAATGGTGATGTGGATGTTTTTGATGGAAACTATAGTTCCCTTAGTTGGATTCCCATCACCGTAGTTGGCAGAAACCATAGTGACTGTCCAGTAGCAATAGACAAGCACCGCAAGTATGTATTAAATCAGAAAACACCTGCCACTCCTAAACGCAGCAGGAGAGACAATGGGGGTGAGTTACAGCATGCTCAGATAGAGATTGGAGGAAAAGCAGTGAAGTTACCTTTATACCCTATTGCGCCTGATCCACGTCATATTGTGTCATATTATCTGCCCAAGGTTAAGGACCATCTTTACTCGAATAAGGCAGTAAGGGATGTAGCACAAAGCTATCTGTCTAGAAATATTTTTGTTCGAGATGATCCCAGCTCTGACACATATAAGTTAGTTGCAAATGACAAATTTCTGAGACGATGGAATGTTTTGCAGCCAGAAAAGGTTCATCTTGTCAGGTGGGATAAAAACAGATCTTATGGAGCAGTGTGTGATAGACTAGGACGAATTGATAAGACTGATAAGAATAATTTTGATCTAAATGGAAGTAAAAATGGATTACCAAATGTTAATGCTCTTTCCCTCGCTTGGCCAAGGTATACTAAGTTGGATGATCCTTGGAAGGAGACCATGCACGTGGAACGATGCCTGGGTATGGAAGTGAAACATTGGTTCGTCCAGACGTTTCCTCCGCATCGGCCTGACAAATGTGCGGTAATTATAAACAAAATTTTAGGTACCCCAGGGGCAAAGGTTCCAATGGAAATTTGCAACGCATCTTTTGTGCGGCCAGATTATACATGGGCAAATTTCGCAGATGTGCTGTTTCAGTATGATGTTGCTATGTTAATGGCTAATCAATCCGTCATTCAAATGGAACAACTACATGACCATCTTGAAAGTAGGTGTAATAGCCCCACCTCAATGGTCTATAATGTCACTGCTTGGATGCAGTTGAATATGTTTCATTTGTGTTTAGAAATGATTGCCAGCAGAAAGACCACCATGCGGGTTCCTCGATCCACGGAGGATTTTGTATGGAAAGATTTCCAGCCCCATCAGGTCTACATGTGGCCACAGGTATCTGATGCTGCTATGGGAGATGAGTGGTTCGACAGGGAGAAACAGTTTCGTCAATTTTTAAGGCCAATTCCCTCCGTTCAAGAGTTACGAGGGTTACATGATGGGTGGAGTTTAAGTCATTGTCTGCATCATAAGGCTGTCCATACTATAGGTCCTGAGTGGAACCCAGTTGAGAAGTGTAAAAAGACAGATTGTTCCGAGACAGAGTATTGTGTTACTAATATGACTACATCTACAGAATACTACCCTCAAGTAAAATCGCAGCAAGCAAGTAAGAAATACATTAATGATTTCTTAAAACAGGTCAAGACTAATGATGTGTTTGCTGGCTATGAATATTTGAATTCAGTATGGCTCCGATCAACAGGTACCCCTTTCTTGTCAGATCCTCAAGAACCCACGGCGTTAGCAATAGCATGGATGTTTGCTTTCACAGTAGGGGCTATTTTTACAGATGTAACCGAGTCTGTAGAAGAATTTGTTGAAGAAGCTTGGGATGATTTTGTGGAAGCTTCAGAGGACGCGCTTATTGGAATCTTTCATTATGGCTTGTATGTTTTTGGAGGATTTGTGGGAATTATTGTCCTGTGTTTGGTTGCGTGGGGATTGGTACGCTGTTGTCTGTCCTATGTGTTCAAATCTGCTTGCAGGACTATTAACCCGGTGGAGGAAGATTTGCGACTGCGGAAGCTGACCAACAGTCTGCAGCAGCTGATGAAGGATGACGTCAACGCCCTGTTGTGAGTGGAAGGGCAGGGAGAGCCCTAAGCATGGGGACTGGATTAATTAGTATCCAGCTTGTCCATGATAGGGTGAAGAGACAAGTGTGACCCCTAGGGGAAACACGCGTCACCACTCCACCTTCCGTAGTGGCCTCACTGGATAGACCAGACGTGGAGTATTGGACTCCATACCGGTCTAAAACGGGGGACTGAAGGAGAGGATGGAGATTCTGACGCTGATTATATCCTTTCTTCAGAATATATTATCTCATTAATATTGTGTGATTATTAATCAAGTGTTTGATCAGTATTTAACCTCCAAGATTGTTGTATGATGTGATTAAATGAAGAAAGCCATCTATATAACTATAGATTGATGCATGCTTACTTAGAAACATATTATTCCTTCCTAGAACTGACAGGTTTTACATGTCATGGACATGTGTGTGAGTATTCTTTTTCCTAGGGTCACCAGGTCAGCTAAAACGGACCAGGGGGCCTCTTCTATGTGCCATGGGAGAGACATGCTGTCTCCTAACATGTCTCAACGGACATTAGATATTAAGAACTCTGTTTTATCCTGTCTTCTTATTCTTTAAGATTAATGTCAGCCTGCCCTTTGTGTGTAACCAACTGTAGTGATAAAAAGACTTGCCAGTGCAAGAAAACCTTGGGAATAAGCAGATAAGGGCTGAGTTTGTGTATGTGTGTGTGTGCCCATAAAGTGATGAGACCAACATTGCTGGATTCCAGACCTAGGATGAGGTGCCTTCTTCAACCGTGCTGACGCCTGCTATAATCACTGGAGATATGCTGAAGATGTATATGACCATATGTGAAGATTGTCTAAGTTTATCTAGGTTTTGGAACCAATCAGATCGCTGCTGACCAGTGCTTTGACGCATTTGAAGTCTTCTGTCTGGAGTATAACTATGACTGATTTTGTATTATACGGCAGTTCAGCTTACGAACTCCTGCGAGGGTATTGACGCTGACTTCTGCCTATGAAACTGCAAACCATTTCCTTAAGTAAAATTATTATTATTAATTGAACTCATCTCTGACTCCTGGTCTTGATTACGACACCACCTGCTCCTTGGGTTTTAAACTGTTATCCCCAACATATGTCAACAAAGCTTGGTATACGAACACTGTCATTGTTGGGAGACACTGCTCAGCTAACCTAGAGTTTCTCATGGTTAAATGTAGACCTTTTTATCTGCCACGGGAGTTCACTTCCACCATAATAACCGCAGTCTATATTCCACCGGATGCTAATGCCAAGCTTGCTTTGCACGAACTTCATGCAGCCATTAGTAAACAACAGACTGCTCACCCAGAGGCTGCTTTTATTGTCGCGGGTGATTTTAATCACTGCAAATTAAAAACAGTACTCCCCAAATTTCACCAGCATGTTTCCTGCCACACCAGAGGAGACAAAACTTTGGATCATGTTTATACAAACATCAATGGAGCTTACATCGCGAGCCCCCTCCCCCACCTCGGACAGTCTGATCACCTTTCTTTGTTTCTCACCCCTAAGTATTCACCCCTCATCAACCGTGTGAAGCCATCAGTGAGGACCATCAAAGTGTGGCCAACTGGAGCAGACTCTTTACTTCAAGACAGGTTTCAACACACTGACTGGAGTATGTTTGCTTCACAGGCTGCCTGTGGCTCTCACACGGACATTGATATCTACACCTCCTCTGTACTGGATCACATCAACTCCACCATTGACAGTGTAACAACAGAAAAACAGATAACAACATACCCTAATCAGAAGCCATGGATGAACAAGGAGGTTCGACTTCTGCTGAAAGACCGCAACGCTGCCTTCAGGTCAGATGACACTCAGGCCTACAGTAAATCCAGGGCTAACCTGAAAAGGGGCATCAAAAAGGCCAAGTACTGCTACAAGCTGAAGGTAGAGGAACACTTTTCCAACTCTGACCCCCGACGCATGTGGCAGGGCATCCAGATCATCAGTGACTACAAGTCAAGCAACTCCACACCAACAGTCACGGACGTCTCCTTCCTTAACGAGCTAAATGACTTTTATGCTCGCTTCAACAGCGACAGCAAGGAGATGGCCACCAAAATCTCACCCTCAGCAGACCACCAACCCCTTAAACTCACCTCCACAGATGTCCACACTGCACTGAGCCGGATCAACGCACGCAAGGCTGCTGGCCCGGATGGCATTCCTGGACGTGTGCTTAGGGCATGTGCAGAGCAGCTTGCAGGGGTCTTCACAGACATTTTCAACCTGTCCCTCACCCAAGCAACTGTGCCAACATGTTTTAAGTCCACATCCATTGTGTCAGTACCGAAACACTCCTCCCCAACGTGCCTGAATGACTATCGCCCCGTAGCACTCACACCCATCATTATGAAGTGCTTCGAGCGACTGGTCCTAGCACACCTCAAAGACTGCCTCCCACCCACACTGGACCCACACCAATTTGCCTACCGCAGAAATAGGAGCACAGAGGATGCAGTATGTACAGTGCTGCACTCTGCACTCACACACCTGGACAATAACAACACGTATGTTAGGATGTTGTTTGTTGACTTCAGTTCAGCATTTAACACCGTCATTCCCTCCAAGTTGACCACAAAACTTGAAGACCTGGACATCAACACCTCCCTCTGCAACTGGATTATGGACTTTCTGACCAACAGGCCTCAGCATGTTCGGTCAGGTCACACCCACTCCACCACCATCACACTTAACACTGGCGTACCACAGGGCTGTGTGCTGAGCCCATTCCTCTACTCCCTTTACACCCACGACTGCAAGCCTGTGCATGGATCCAACTCCATCATTAAGTTTGCAGATGACACCACGGTGATTGGCCTCATCAGTGACAACGATGAGACTGCCTACAGGGAGGAGGTACAGCACCTGGCCACATGGTGCGCTGACAATAACCTGCTCCTTAACACCAATAAGACAAAGGAGCTCATTGTGGACTTCAGGAAGAAGAATGGAAGCACGCATGACCCCATCCACATTAACGGGCTGGCTGTTGAACGTGTCTCCAGCTTCAAGTTCCTGGGAACCACCATCTCGGAGGAACTGTCCTGGGCCACAAACACCTCCAACCTGGTCAAGAAGGCTCACCAGCGCCTTTTCTTCCTCAGGACACTGAAGAAGAACCAGCTGTCTTCATCCATCCTGGTGAACTTTTACCGGTGTGCGATCGAGAGCATCCTGACCAGTTGCATCACAGTTTGGTATGGGAGCTGCTCAGTGGCTGACCGCAAGGCACTGCAGAGGGTGGTGAAAACTTCCCAGCGCATCACAGGGACACCACTTCCTGCTCTTGAGGACATCCAGAGGAAACGCTGTCTACGTCGAGCTCGCAGCATTCTGAAGGACTCCTCTCACCCTGACCACAGACTGTTTAACCTCCTCCCCTCCGGGAGGCGTTTCAGGAGCCTCCGAACAAGGACCACAAGATTCAGGAACAGCTTTTTCCCTAAAGCTGTCTCCTTGCTGAACTCTGCCCTCTGACACCCCTCAATACCCCCCACACCACACACATAGACTCCTCCCCCTCTTCAACACTGTGACTGATTTATTTATTTATTCACAACAAGCAAAAAACAGTAACTTGTTATTACTTGCACTACTGTCTGTTCATCCAGGAACACTGTACAATCCATTTGCACATTGTAATATTTTTTCTATGCACTTTACTGTCCATTGCAATACTGTAAATTATGTTCATAGTTCTGCCTATAGTGTACATACACTTTTACATAGCCCATCTGTATAGTATGTTCATAGTACACCTATCTGTATATCTTGCTTATAGTATTTAATATCTGTAAATTATGTCCATAATACTTACCTGTATAGTTATTGTACATATTATAGACCTTTATTCTGTACTTACTGCTTATTGCACTTCTGGTTAGATGCTAACTGCATTTCGTTGCCTTGTACCTACATGTGCAGTGACAATAAAGTTGAATCTAATCTAATCTAATCTAATAATATAGAAAAACTCTTCATCTGAGATGTTGCTGCAACCACTTTCCTGGATTCTGACTGATTTGACATGGAATAAAGCCTTTATATTCTATTAGACACTAGCAGGAGAAGACCAGGGTTGATTTGGAGGTCTAAACACACCCTTGCCATGAAAAACAGACCGTTGGTATGGACGCGTAACGAACTATTTTCTTTAGCGGAAGCAATACAATCGTTTTTAAAATCAATAAATTTTGTTAAATTATTTATTTATTTTGTAGGTAGCGATGTAATAAGTGGGATCATGTATAGCGAGGCGGTTGTTATAGCGAATAACAACCCCTTCAGGCTGATTTTTCACCAGCAATGACTGGAAACTCAACTGTTAGCCGCTCATCATGTTCAAAACGTCCCTCACACTAGCGTTTCTTCTTCTCTCCTGTTTGCATGTCGGTGGCGGCGCCAAGCAAGTCGCTAACAGCGCCACCTGCTTTTGTGGAGTGCGAATTACATGACAGTTTACTAACGTGTGTGGATCTGAAGGCATTTGCGTGTGGATCAGCAAGGCGGAAAATTTGTGCCAAAAGTCACGTGACAGTTTTTCGTACTTGTAGAATTTTGTTTTGTACTTGAAGGATTTTGTTTTGTACTTGAAGGATTTTGTTTTGTACTGGAAGGATTTTGTTTTGTATTTGAAGGATTTTGTTTTGTACTTGAAAGATTTTAGTTTGTACTTGGAAGATATTTTTGTCCTTGAAGACATACGTTTCTTTGTATATGTAAAACGTACTGTATTTGATTGATAGCTACGTTTTTTATTTGCAGAACATAATGCATTAGTTTGTGAGTGATGTTTTGTATTTGCAAACCACACTGAGTTTGTTTGTGAATCGTTGGGTGTGAGTAAAACACATTTTGTGTGTGTGTGTGTGAGGTTTTGGCATGAATCTCACTCCATAGTTATCGCCGTTAACGTGCTGCGTTAACGCGAGACTCTTATCGGGCGATAAAAAAAATATCGCAGTTAATCTATTCTCAAAGTTGGGTTGGGAGCTGGGTCTAAGCGAGCTATGATGACTTTCACCTTGATATTTCATATAACCGACTGGTTGAGGCCAGCCTAACGGACAGCGACACTGAACCGAGCTCTCTTCTGCAAATTTCTCCTCAAAGTCCCTCCTGCACCGGAACAAACAAATACAAATCGCAGTTTGAAACAAACAACAAAATGTGAAAGAGCCCGATTCAGTACTCGCGGTGTTCTGGTGTTCAGGGCTCACGCAGAGAAAGGCGTCTCGAGACGCTAAAAATAAGTGTTTTCATGTGTTTTGATCAAAACACTTGAACATCGAATTTGCTTATTTTTGCTCTAGTGCCGACAAATACATACGAAATATGTCAAAATATCCACCTTAGAAATTATTCTCGAAAAAACTGTCAGTTATTTCTTAAGTGAAAGTAAACAGTTGAGGAAAATGTGATGTGTATTATATTGGATGCGTTCATCGTCTCTTAAAGTGACAGCGCCTAATTTAGCTACTGGCTGCTGTAATGTTAATCCAAGAAAATGAAAATGAAAATTATTCACTGCTCTTGACTACTTTGTAGTTTTAACAGTCAAACCAAAAACTATTCAGACACCAGATATATTTTTTGATACACTGAAAAAAGTGCAACAGCCCTGTCATTACTCTAAAGCACATTTTATACTTAATCCGACTTAAATTATTTAATTTTCTGTCTTGTTCTTGAGCTTAAGTAAATTATTTACTTAAATTTAAAGTAAATCTAAGTTCCTCTTCAGGAACTCGAGCTGCGTCGAGAACGATTGGGGAACGCCCCCAGCATGGCGTCTCTGAATCATGTGTGTAATCAGTCCAATGGATGGGCGAGACGTCATAGGCGGGTGACGTCAGAGACCAGGAAGCATAAAAGCCGGAGAAACACAGCCGGCACCAGCCTTTCTGTCTTCAGCAAGCGCTCTCTGTGTGTCTGTATTGTTCAAGAAACTTTACGTTTGTGAGTCTTATTTAGTGTTGTTTGTCATCCCAAGTATGCCAAAAGCACCCTCCAAGACCAAACACAAAATGGGCGAAGGCAAGCAGCGTTTCAGACTGTGTGTTCCTCCCTGTCCTCGCTATATCTCAGGCGGGGATACACACAGTTTGTGCGTTGTTTGCCTGGGAGCGGAGCATGCAGAGTCGGCTCTCGAGAGAGGCGACTGCCCGCAGTGCGAGCGGCTTGCCCTGCATGTTCTCCGTTCCCGGAGGGCTCTCTTCACCGAGGGAGCCTTCGCTAGCGTTCCCCGCGGCGCTGGTCCCGCTTCTGCCGAGGCGGAGCGGCGATCTCGCTCGTGGGGTTCGCAGTTGGATTTGGCAGAGGGAATGGAGACGGGCGAGTCCCTATCTTCTTCCTCACCTGCCAGATCCAGCGCCCGCTCTCAGGGATCGGGCGCGCTCCGGCGCTACTTCTCCCCGGGGAGCGGGCTCTGCGCTTCATCTATCTTCCTCCGAGGAGGTTGATGTGGTGAATGTCGCTGAGGATTCACCCCCTAAATCGCCCCAGTATTAGAAGCTTTTGGAGGTGGTTACTCGTGCTGTGGCCAAGTTAAACATCGAATGGCCAGCCGAGAAAAAGGCTGAACCGCAGAAAAGTAAACTTGATGAGCGTTTTCTGCGAACTAAGCCGCCACCTCCGCGCCGAAGCCTGCCTTTTTTTTCCCGATTTGCACGCCGAGGTGTGTAAATCGTGGGAAAAACCCTTCTCGGCCCGCGTCTTCATCCCCGCTTCTGATCACTACGGCAGCGTAGCGGGGACGAATGAGCGCGGTTATAAGGCGATGCCCCGGGTTGAACAGACGCTTGCGAGCTATCTGTCTCCCGGCGCGGCATCGTCATTAAAGGCTCCGGCGCTGCCCTCCAAGCCGCTGCGCACAACATCAGCGCTGGTGGGCAAGGGGTACTCGGCAGCGGGTCAGGCTGGTGCGTGTCTGCACACCATGGCGGTGTTACAGGCGTACCAAGCCGATCTGCTGAGAGATTTAGATGAGCAAGAGCACGTGAGATCTGAGGATATTACGGAGCTCAGGAGGACCGCTGATTTGTCTCTACGCGCTACCAAAGAGACCGCTCGTGCTATTGGGCGGTCCATGGCAGCAATGGTAGCAGCAGAGAGACATTTGTGGCTCACCCTGTCTGACATGAAAGAAAAGGACAGGGTTTGTCTCATGGACGCCCCGCTTGTGTCCTCGGGCCTGTTCGGCGACGCTGTTAATTCTGTCGTCGACAGGTACCAGGAGGCTCGCAAGCAGGCGGCGGCGTTCCAGCGGTTCCTCCCACGTCGCTCTCTAAATCCGGAGGCTGCCGGGCGGGGGCAGCCTTCGCCGAGTACCAGCTTCTCATACAGGGAGGCACAAAAACAGAGTGTCGCCTCACGTGCTCCTCCAGCTAAGCGGAGCTGTGGGTCCAGACGACGCTCTGGGTCGGGGGCCTCTAAGTCTAAGAGAACCACTTATCTGGGCGTGGTGTGGGATTCGACCACGATGCAGGCACGCATGTCACCTGCTCGGATCGAGTCGATCCTCGCCGCAGTCGCGAGAGTGAGAGAAGGCCAGTCACTCACTGTCAAGCGGTTTCAAAAACTGCTGGGTCTGATGGCAGCTGCGTCCAACGTGATACCTCTTGGCCTGCTGTACATGAGACCCCTACAGTGGTGGCTCAAGACCAAGCAGTTCTCCCCGAGGGGAAACCCACTTCGCATGATCAAGGTCACGCGGCGCTGCCTACGTGCCTTGGATATGTGGAGGAAGCCTTGGTTCTTGTCTCAGGGCCCGGTGTTGGGAGCTCCTTGTCGCCGCGTGATGCTAGCGACGGACGCGTCCCTCATCGGCTGGGGTGCGGTCATGAGTGGCCACCCTGCCCGCGGTCTGTGGAGTGGTCGCCATCTGACATGGCACATCAATTGCCTAGAGATGCTAGCGGTCTATCGAGCATTGAAATATTTCCTCCCAGACCTGAGAGGTCACCATGTGTTGGTGCGCACCGACAACACAGCGGTGGTCTCTTACATCAACCACCAAGGAGGTCTGCGCTCACGCCGTCTAAACAAACTAGCGTACCAGATCCTTGTGTGGGCCCAGTACAAATTTCTCTCGCTCAGAGCGGTTCACATTCCTGGGCATATGAATATGGGAGCAGACTTCTTGGTGTGGAGACCGCCAGCTCGACCCAGTTAACTGCCCGATTGGTACAGTGCTGGAGTTCCTGCAGTGCTGGAGTTCCTGCAGAGCCAGACCAGAAGAAGCTTAATTGTATGTGTCCAGTGCGAGCATTGGACACATACATCCACAGAGCTGCCCTGTGGAGAAGGGCGGACCAGTTGTTTGTTTGTTATGGTCCCCCTAAGAGAGGTCTTCCTGCTCAGCCGGTGGATAGTAGATGATATTTCTCTTGCATATGAGTTCTCTGACCTCCCCTCCCCCCGTACGTCTGGGCCATATTATTAACATTATACTTGTATGATTTCATAAAATGTTATGTTGTACTGGTGTTTTACATACTGTTAGTATTAACATAATAGTTTGACTGCTCTAACTCGTTTAGAATGGTTACACGTTTCCCTCATTACAATGTTAAACCGAGTGGAAATAAAATAATACAAGAAAACTGCTTGAGGTGAGATGGATTGATATTGAAACATAGTATAAAGACTGTTTCGGGTATGCTGGAGTGCAATACTGTACAGCTAGTTACATGTATAAAGTACATGCACGCTTCAGACACTTGTATAGACTTAACGTTTTTATGAAGGTATATATTATGAAGATTTTTATTGATTTATGAAACTCGTGTTCGCAAGTTATTTGCTCCGCTTACTTGTATGGTCTCTCATTTATGATTAACATTAGCTTTACATGAAGGCCCAAACACATGTCTTTAGTGACATGCCTAAACACTTATTTTAAATCATTGTGTCGACCAGCATACTCGCAAAGAAGTGATCTGTTTATGTGAGCCAGGTGGTTAATTCACTTTGTCTTTTGTAGGACGGGGTAGGCCTGCTGCTGAACAACAATTAGGACAGGTTTTGAATAATCCAGTCACATGAAAAAGTAATTTGCACCATTTAATTTTTGCTTTGGAGGATAAGTTTTGTTATTTATCTTTCTTCTCTCCTATGCTCTACCTCACCATTCTCATTGGCTCAATGTGGAAATGCAAAGATTGTGGTGTCTCCAAAGCCAAGCGTTCTGAGCTTCTCAAACATTTTAAGCTTGATCATAGGAATGTTGGACATCGTCATCCTTATCCTTGCGTTTATTCAGACTGTCCTTGTTCATTTAAAACTTGGAGTTCTCTGAAGAGCCATGTGTCAAGGAGGCATCCTCAGCATCCCTCTCAAAAAGATGAATTGACAACTTATAAATGCTTGCTTTGTGAATACAAACACACATCATCATTTAAAGACTATTTCCATCATATTGGGCAGCACCTGAAAAATAATGAAACTGTTCCTTGTGTCTTTAGTGACAGTTGAAAGGTCTCGGATGCCCTGAGTATTTGATAAATTCTCTGAAAACCAAAGCCTCAGACCATGCTTTTCCAGCAAAAAATGTTAAACGACCTAAACGTGGTGAGGCCAATCATATCCCATCCCTACCTATTGGAGAGACAAGAGATTGTGGAAAACCAACCTAGTGTTCAAGATCTGCAAGAAAGATGGCCAGCTCTGTTTCAACAAGAGGAGGTAAAAGCATTTATTTTATTAACATTTTTTAAAATGTACTAAAACTTTAAAATGACTTAAATTGGAATTACCATAGGTTTTACCATTGGAGTTTAGTATGTAGTGTTTTTGAAAATGTCTTGGATGCCCTAATTATATGTTTTGTTGTTTAATGCATTGTGTGCATATGTCTTTTACAACTAGTTCTCAAAGTAAAATCGTTTTTTTTTTTTCTCTCTCTCCAAGAAGTATATTTTCTGTTTCTCTTTCTTACAGATTAATGCAGAATATTTTCGCATCACAACCTTACCTTTACAATCAAGATTTATGGCCTCTTTGGACAGACAGAGCTCTCAGCTTCTCCAGGTTATTAGGAGCAAAGGTGGAGCCCTCCGTGAAAAAACCAAGGACACTATTAAAGTTATGGATCAGGTATTGGTTACATGCAAACAAATTTGCTTGTGGCGATCAATTTAGTAGTGTATTGGTCTAATAAAAACAATACATCTTGAACATTTTGTAGAGTTTGGACATAGACATCAGAAGAGAGTGCCTGCTGAAGTGCCTGATCACATACCTTGGTGAAGATACAAGCTGTCTGATCAAAGAATACCAGGTAATGTAGACAATGTAAACTACTGAAATCTTCTACAACCATGTTTGCCTTAAAGTTATATTTCACTACCAAATCAACATTTCCCTATGTTTTACTCGCCCTCAAAGCATCCTAACTAAATTTTGATTTGGTAGTGACATATCACTTTATAGTAGTAATTGTGTTATCATTTACACATCAGCCTGTGTGACTTTCTTCCACGAATATGTCTGATTATCTACAATGGTCAACACATTGTACGGGCGTTTGCTTGTACAAAGTGTTTAAAAGCATTTTCAAAGCTAAAGAAAGTGTAAAAGTACGTCTTCACCCAAAAATAGTAATCACTTACTCTACTTTTGCAATAAGCCGTTTACATTTTATTTTTATGCTGGACACAAATGAAGACATTTTAATGAAAGTTAGCAACAGATGTTTGGGCTCTACATTGATCTCCATAGTAGGAAAGCTAAATAAATTTTGTAATTTTCAGATGAAGGGATATTTTTTTTTTTTTTTTCACAGTCCCTCAATTTACTCTCTCCTATGTTTTTAGGCTGACCAGAGGGAGGAAGCAGAGAGAGAATTTGAAAAGACCACCATGGCGTTTTTTGTGATCCGTGAAACTGATGCTCTTAGTCGTGCACTGGACATTTCCATTGTCATTGACGGTGTGGAAGTACTCAATGAGTTGCCCTCTGTTGCATGTGCCTGTGCTATGATGTTTGGACTCATTTATGCACTGAACTTAAAATATCCTGAAGGACTCAAATACACCTTTGAGGCCTTTCAAAAAATAATCATGGACATAGAGAGTAAGCAGATGAGCCAAAGGGTGCAGAACCTCTCTTCAAAGCTGCAGGAATGAATTTGTTTCCTTTGACTCAGCTACAGTGTTCTGCTGATGCTACATTTCTTTGAAGATGTTGGACCGTATAAATCCTTTTATACAAAGTTAACTGTACTACTGTTTACTAAACCGGATTTGTTTTATCTTGGTTAAATTGTGTTTTATCTAGGGTCAATTAAATAGCTTACCCAAAAATAAAAATTCTTACGTTGTTTAATCATCCTTAAGCTATTCAAGTATTTAACTTTACATTTGGTTCAGAGACATTTCGACAATTATGAGAGAAGTTTCATTTTTGGGTAAACTATTCCATGAAGGTGAAAATTTATTTTTAAATTTCAATTTATTTTTTTATTTCTACCATTGGCTAATTTGGTAGGTGTTTTATTAAAAGTGTTTTGTTTTACACTGCCCAATTTAAAGCAGTTTTTGGGCCAAACTTGTTTTAACTTCTAAAGGTTTGATTTGTGTAGTCAGTTCTGATTGACAGTTCATGGAAATGATTACAGAATTTTAAATGTTTGATTGTGTAGTCAGATCTGATCAGATCGTTCATGGAAAGATTGTATGTTTCTCTTCGAAACCATAACTGATTCTTATGGTGAATTTACATTGTATCCAGTGTGTCAATGCACAATGTGTTTTTATAAAAATTCTATACACATTGTAGAAATGTTTTATGACAAAAATTGTCAAGTTTATGATGTGTTTATATTGTTAGACAGTGTGTATTTGTATCAGGATACTGTACACATTGTAAAAAAAAAAATGTTGTATTATGACAAAATAAATTGTCAAATGTTTGATGCTTGAAGTCATTCATCTTAGTTGATAAAATTACACATTCTGAAAGTATTTTTTTTTTCATATTATATCAATATTTTAAATTGTATTTGTTTGGATATTTGGTTAGATAGAAAGTAAAATAATTAAGTTAATACAAAGAAAAAACATTAAGACAAAGTATAATTTGAGATTTCATTGAACTTAAAAATATTATTTGATTTTGAGATACTTTTTGCTTTGGCTAAGCAATAGATAGTTAATTATTTTCAAAGTAAAAATTTTAAGTTGATAAAAAGTAAAGTAATTAGATGTAACAAGTTGACGCAATTTTTTTTACTTTGATCCAATGAAACACTTTTTTCAGTGTATATATAGCAAAATTGTAATAATGTGAGAAATGTTGAAGGTGTCTGAATAAATGTAGGCTTGATTGTATATTTCATTTTTACATTGAAGACTATCCAGTGCTTTTTTACATTTAATTATTTGGTTTCTGTACCTTGACGCCTACAAACTTGAGAAAACCTTAAACATTGTGTAAATAGCACAAATAAATAAAAATAAACAAACATACAAATTAGACAATTTCAAACAGGGCCCACTGGTACAACCTTCACCGGGTCGCCGCTAGTGCAATGTGGAATTAGTTTACAGCTTTTTCAAGCAGTTTGTGATGCATTTTGGAAACAGGAGATGTACATTTCTAATGCACCACCTAGCTTGATAAACCCCTTCTCAAAGACTTACTGTTTGTCAATTTTATTTGGGTAACACACATATTCTGAATTCGAATGAGCCATTTTAATCTAGATTAATCTAGATTAATTTCAAGATCACAGTGAGATTAAACTAGAATAAAAAAATTAATCTATGCCCACCTCTAATTAATAAATTAAAAAAATGTTCACTATTGTGCTAAGAAGTCTCTGGGTTAATTTTACACTGTTTCCCTTGGTTTGGTTTTTAGTCTGCATGTGAAAGCGATTTTCCCCTTTTCCCTTTCCCATTTAAATGTGTTTGATCTTATTCAATCTTATTTTCTGTCTTTCATGCAGACCTTATTTATTCTCTCTTCCAGCTTCTGTGATTTACTTTGGAAATGAAGTTCAGGTAAAAATCAGTCTTATGCAACCTGGTTAATGACAATCAACTTCCCAGTCTCATCCACTTTGCAGCTTATTTCAAACAAATGAAAATCTAGATCACTAAAAGACAATTCATGATGTAAGACAGCATCTTTTACATTTACATTTTTTACTTGAGTCATTTAGCAGACACTTGTATCCAAAGCGGCTTACAAAAGAGGAATGAGCAATGGCATACAAGTCTATAACAGTGCAAATAGCAAGGGCTTTTTAAATACTATAATAAAAAATAAAAATAAAAAAACAGATAGAATAGAAAAAGAATAAAGCATGTTTTAGAGGTCTTTTTTGCTTTTGTTAATTGTATAACTAATAAAAACAAAACAAATGAGTACAAACATATTAGAAAAGCTAGTGTTAGTTTTTTTTTTTAATGAAAATAATTAGAATAGAAAGTTCTAGAGGTAGAGGATCAAATAAAGATGGAAGAGATCTGTTTTTATGTGTTTTCAGTCGATTCTTGAAGATATGGCTAAGAACTCAGCTGCTCAGATTGAGTCGGGCAGGTCATTTGTTTGTAGTTTGTACTGCAATTATACTAAAAGTGAACTTCTAGGTAAACTGACAGTTTATTAATTAAATACTTTGTACACTTTGAAGTATAGTCTCAGTAAACGACTAGTTTATTAGTTTTATACTGCAAGTATACTCATAAGTTTTCGTTAAGTGAACTTTACATCATACTTTAAGTATACTACTACTGTCCCAATTTAGGTTTCAATTTGTATATATTTTGTTAAATGAATATCTGAACATAGAAAACATCAAAAGAAATAACAGGGTATCTGCTTCTTAACAAAAATATTTTATTCTAGCTTCATAAATTCTTTTTTATAAACACTTTAATGTAGGTATGTTAAAAAAATAAAGAAAGAAATAACATTTTGAACAAAAAGCTGAAAAAAGACTATGAATTGGATTCAGAATGATAATCAAATGTAAATGGAGTCATTCAACACCCCAAAGCTTGACTGTAATTATTACCTCTTCATCGGTTGACAATTTATTCCATAACATTACAGTTTTGATGCTGTTTCATGTCAAATAATCGTGTTACATGTGTTAGTGTCTGTTGTTTGTTTTTTCTTCTTCACTTGTGTTTTTTTTTTTTTTGGGGGGGGGGGGGAAATTCTGTGCATAAGATGTGTACTAGCACCCTCTACCGTATAATAATGAAAACACGGATTCTAGGAGCACAAGTATAGTTCAAATATATTGAGACTTTTTTTAAGTATAAGCATACGTAAATGTCATTTTAAGAATATTTCTGAGAAGTACATAAAAAGTCAACTAAAAGCATAATTTCCTATTTTTTGTTTAAAAGAAGTATACTAATAGCACACTTGAATAAACTTCTTTTTCCTAGGGTAGAAGAGTACCATCCTCAGGAAAGGTTAAGGTTCAGGTTTTCGTCGAAAAAGTTACCTAGTGGTCCTATGGGCCAATATATAACTACAAATTGGATTTTAAGAGGGTAGGTAATAGTAACTGGGTATCAACAGCTCCTTCAGGTCTCATTCAAAGATGGTAAAGGATTACATTTCCAATCGTTAGAGATAAGCAGACCAGTAACTCCAACTCTTCAAGTCAAATGGGGGGAGTGGGAAAATGAGAAATTATTGGGCATTGCTGCAGGTAGCAGTATCGTCTGGTTTGATCCAAAACTGTTTTGATGTTGTCTGTTTTGACTTTACAGATCACTTTAAGTCATGCACAGAATGAATTACATGAAACAAAATACAATTGTCCTAATATATTCATGGAACATGATACTGTATGACCCCGAATAGTCGACGAACTGAAGCTTTGATTCGAGGAGCCTGGTTCGACTACCAATCTAACAGTCGAATATTCGCAGGGTGTTATTGATTATACCATTTTGACTATATGGGGGAAATACCGTTTTTCTCCCAATAAGTTAATATACTATTATGATAAAGTTGTAAGAATCTGAAAGAAAGAAGCTTCAAATTAATATTTTAAAGTGCGTGAATAAATCCAACCACCCCTATGGATTTATGTTTCACTTTCCATAATCTGAGACTGAAAGAGGAGCATCTTGGCGGCAGGGATTTAAAACTTTACTAAGACTCAAATTTTTTAAAATAAAATAGTTAATTGTTATGGTTTCGCCAGCGTTAAGCGTTAGCTATCTGTTCATCAAAACATAAAACATTATTTACCCTATCTATGAAAATCCTTCGTCGGGGACACTCCTAGTATGAACACGTCATCACACAAAAAGCTTTTCCCTTGAAGTTCGCTTGAAGAATAGTTTGTATGAGAGAAAACATTTAGATGAGTTTCATGGAATGTCAATAAATGATCTGAAACAATTGTAATACTGTTAGCATCTAGCACGTGCACTGGTAACATTGACAGCCTTTTATTACATTATGATACTCAAATAAATCAAGTATCATTATTTATGGTATTATTATTTAGATATAGAGATCATAAACAAACATCTCAGCACTGGCAACCACACTTGTGCCAGGACCGTTTTTTTTTACAAAACATTGCAAATTAGACTATTAACACAGTAGTTCACATAATGTTTTAAATGTTAGAAGGCCATATATATATATATATATATATATATATATATATATATATATATATATATATATATATATATATATACATAAATTAATTATAGAAATAAATAACGAAATTTTTGAGCTGTGATTGAAAACACCTATTTGAAATCAGCTTACATAGTACATCATCCTATGACATGTATGTGAGTCCAGATACACCATCAGAATTCAGCTTTGGTCTCCTGTAGGTAAATTAAGGATACTAATACAGTATGGTTTATCCGGTCACAACCAACTTTACTCCTAACCAGGTTATAGCTCCATCATCCTGAGTTTTGTTATTGTATTTGTTTATTTGTTTATGTATTTATATTATTTGCTTTATTCTAGGAATGCCATTTATAAAAATGCAAAAGACAGTGCAGCACTGACAGAATAATTACAAATGTGTCTCAAATTCCTGTTAAGTTTGCAAACAGTGATGAACATTTGTTGGCCAAAACTGATAAAGCAGCAGAAAACTGTGTGCTGTGATTCATTACAGGATTGAGACACACAGAGGGGAGATTCTGAGCCCACCAGTGCCCTGTAGTGAATAAGAGTATTCTGATAATCCTGATTCTGACTAATATAATTTAGTTCCATAAAATCTCTTAAAAATAAAAAGTATTAAATTAAAAATGAGTATATATATATATATATATATATATATATATATATATATATATATATATATATATATATTTAAATGTATGTATAAATTTATGTGCAAAAGTGTTAGTATTTTCACCAACATAAAATGCTTTTAAGACCATTATTTCTATATCGTTTGCTGTAGTGTGACAGTAGGAAATATCAGTTAACATTTCCAAGCATTTCTTTTGCCATTAAATGTAATAATCCAGTGAGATTTTTGTTTGCACAAGGAGTCTGACAACAGCTAGTGCTCCACACAGAGATCTGCTCTAATCATGATCCAGTCTGTCATGAAGAAACAGAACAAACTGAGACAGACTCAGACCAGAAGAACTGTGGCACCTTCTCCAAGACACTTCAAGAAACCTTGTGCATAGTTTTTAGAATTTAGTCTGTCTCAGTTTTGTTCGTTTTTTCCTGTTTCTTCAAGTAATTCCAGACAGACTGGATGATGGTGAAATCAGTTGTCACAATTCTTCAGAATTTAGTCTATCTCAGTTTCGTTCGTTTTTTCCTGTTTCTTCAAGTAATTCCAGACAGATTGGATGATGGTGAAATCAGATCTCTGTGTGGGACACTGGCTGCTGTCAGACTCCTTGTGCAACCAAAAAATCTCACCCTGATTAATACAATTAACAACAAAGCAAAATATTGAAATAACTGGCTTATAAACATTTTTGTTGGTGAAAATACTAATAGAACAGTACTGTATATATATATATAATTTTAAACCGCTATTCAGATTTGTGGATTTGCTATGGTGTTCAGCAACAGCACCAAATACTTAAATATTTAGACTTAATAGGCAATTGTTTTTTTTGTAATCTGGACTACTACATTCCCTAGATATTGTTTAAAGGTATTTAATTCTTTATTGTTCATTCACACTTTGTATTAGGGCTTCATTAAGTTAACATTAGTTAATTCATTAGTTAACATAAACTGCCAATGAAAAATTCTTCTGAACATTCATTCATCTTAATTATTCCAATATTTAATAACACATTGCTAAAAGTGTTGCAACTGTGTTATTTAGTGAGGTAACATGAACTAAGACTTGTATTTTTTGACAAAGATGAATAACTTCGTAAGCAAATGTAGCTATTGTTCATTGTGAATGTTAATGCATATTAACATTAATATAAATCTTATAGTTATTTTGCACTATAAATACGCAATAATCCACAAATGACTTAAGCTGTTAACTTTTGTTATGTGGCTGACACTCCCTGTGAGTTCAAACAAACCAATATCCCAGAGTAATGCATGCACCATGTCCAGACTGGTTCAAAGCAAATCAGGGTGAAATGTATTCACTGTGAAATTGAAGTTAATAAGAAAAACTACGGCTCCACATTAAAAGAAAACATACAGATGTGAAACAAATGATTACATCTGAACGTCACTTTCTCTGTCAATGCATTGACAGTGAGAATGGTATTTTTGCTGTTCAGAAATCTTTCTTTGAGCCATCACTGCCAATACATGTACAGAAGAGAACATGGGGGGCAAACCACAGAATCATGTGTGAGGTAGACCAGTGTAACACAAACACAAAGTGGTTTGAAGGCATTTGAATGCGACCATTTGAAATCCTTGGATTTCTGTCCTCGAAGCACTAATAACACTATTACTCTACATGAAGAAATGCTGACAGAGATGGTGCAACAAAAGTGGTTCAGGGAAGACAGAAAAAAGAAGTGCATTGAAAGACAGCAGACAGCTGCTATTCTAGGTGTGCCACTCTCAGTGGAGGTAACAATTTCTGGACCCTCATCCAAGAAATATATTTCAGTGAATGAACCCAAAGTTCATATTATAGCCGCCTTGGGAGAGTAATTTTTGTGTATGACTCCAAAAAAATCACATGGAGTTGTCCATGCAACAAGACAAAACAATCATGCGTGCATAAATCAATTGGTAAATGGCATTTGTTTCAAACCCAAAAGTCGCTTTTGAGAAAAGTACGGACCACAGAAATGAATGATCCCATCCAGAGTTCTCCACACCAAACAGAAGATTTACAAGATCAACAGTACCCACCAAATGAGGCAGGCTTAAAGAAAAAGGTGCTATATTTATTGAAAGAGAAAAGACTTCCTGCAGACCTGCCAAAGGAATTGGTCAATGGCCTTCGGGCTAAGTGTGAATTCCCGTGCATCCTAATTCCAGAGGAGACTTTCTGCTCACAATGCAAAATCATATGCTAAGTGAGCTGATCCTCATCACATCAAGGGCAAAGATTCTGACCTTTACAGGAGTTATTGAAGGTAAATTATATATATATATATATATATATATATATTAGGGCTATCAAATTATTAAGATTTTTAATCAAATTAATCAGAATTTTCAGTGGATTAATCAGGATTAATCACCATTTGCAATTACACCTGAATCCTAACCATTTTTTTTTTCTGAAATGCATACCAAAAGATAAATAACAGGACACAGATACATAATTTTCATGTATTGATTCATCAATATGTGGTTATTTTTTTCTGAATTTCAAAAGTTTAACATTTACTTAGATCAAATTTACCTGAGCACTATATCAAACCATGCCATTTAACTACAGATAGTGTAAGAGTTTTAGGTGAACCAGTGGTTAAATATAGCCACATATCTATGAAATTATGCATAGAGAAACTCGAAAGAATGAACTCAGAAACACAAACATGCGCCACCATCACATAAGCAGCACTCTGGGCACTCTTGTTTTTGGGAGAAGTTCATTTGCTCTGCCACAATACTTTAGGATCGATATTTTCACGTTCTGAAGGCTTCAAGTGCCAGTAAGACCAAGTAAAAATGCATATGCTTTTCCAAACAGCTGTAATTTCGCTGCATTGCACATGCGTTCTGCAAGCTCCAGCGTATCAACTACCAAAGTCATCTCTGTTTCTCAAGCTTGGCATGAATGTATTTGAGAGTAACTGGGGTAAAACCTTAAGCTTCTTCTGTGTTTTCGTCGCGGCGCTCGCCGCTGTTTTTTACTATCTTGAGAATTCAGAGACCGACGAGACTTTCTTGACCTGAATAATTTGTCACACTGGGCATGCGAGAAATGCGTTAAAAAATTTGGACATAATTAACGTCGTTAATTTTTGACAGCCCTAATATATATATATATATATATATATATATATATATATATATATATTAATGCAAGAATATTCAGAAATGTTGAATGACTGCAGTTTGAAAAGTTAGAATTTCCACCTACTACAAAATCTGCAGCAACTGCAGAATGACATTCCGCTATCAACAGTACAGAGACGGAAGTCATAACTTTAATGACCACCTGCTGATCTGTCTGCATTTATGCATGATTCTTCGCAATGTTATTCAGGTATGTTACCCATTATAGTACCTGATATTGCTGCTTAAATTATTAAAATTTGAAAGTTGAAATTGCATTTGAATTCCTTAAACTTTAAGATTCAAATTTGCCTCTATAATGTTGTTTGAATTGTTCTTGTAGAATCACACCGCAGTTAGGAGAGTCCTCAGCCTGCTTGAAACCACTGAAAATACAACATTTCCCAGCCATGACACGGTGCTTCATGCATACATTGATTTTGAAGCACTGACAAATCATGATTACATGTACTCCTGCATAAATTGTGGTTATTATCCTAAAGTGGTAATCATGGACCTCCACAAAAAATTAGTTTTTACTGTGCCTTGTAAGTAACCACACTAAACACTACCTAAAATTGAAAAGATTTTTTTTTTTTTTTATATGAATTCCATTTGTTTTAGTCAGTGAAATAAAAACTCCCCCTGAAGACTTTGAGGGAAACGCCAACATTGTGTCCTTTTGGGAGCAAGTGGCACAAGAGATGGTTGGTCGGGGATTTCTTAGAAGTATTTTAGTTGTTGTTATTGTTGTTATTATTATTATATTGTTACTATGCTGGTTTAATTGTTTTTGCTATTAATAGAAATTGTATTGTTATTGTTAACTTATGTGCTTTACAATGTGCTTGTTAATGTAAGGTGGCAAGAATAACCCCCTCGTAGTTCCCCCGAGTTATGATTTTTGGGCTCCTTGGATTGGTGTCAACACAAGTAAATCCGAAATGGTGTTAAACACAGAATTTGCAAAAATAAAAAAAAACAAGCCATGTGATATGGTGGATCTTGATATTACTGAAGAACGACTTGGAGACGAGCTCTTCAAGATGAAGGTGAGCTCTTAGATAATAATTATTATAATAAATTAGTCAATGCTTTTTATTTATGTCATAATGATGGTTTAGGCTGAAGCCATAAGGAAACTCTGCAAAGAGTGTGGTTTGGAGTCGAAAGGATCTAAGATGGACCTTTTTTTACGGTTAAGACAGGAGATGCAAAACCGCTCCTCGTATGACAAAGTGTTCCAGAAGTTCTGGGGTGCTTCTGGTAAGATTTCTTTCTACTCTCCTTGACATTTACTTTGATGATTATAATGTAAGAATTATTTTATATTGTTTTATTTGTTACACTTGAAAGCAACTACAGTTATTAAAAAGTTAAAAGTTATTTAAAGAAAAAGTTAAAGAAATTTTACTACACTAGCTAACACTTAATTGTACAATCTACTAATTTTATCTTCCTTTTCTGTTAGGTGGATGGGCAGTAATTACTTGTCCCTGTGGAGTAGTGTACTCAATTAAATGTAATATTAGAGCAGAGTTTCCAAGAGACTTCGCTGATTTGCTCTTTTCTTGGAAACACTTCCCAGATGTGTCCCTGTATGAATTTACTAGAGGACTAGCAACACATGCCAATCTTCGTGAACCAGAAACTTTACCCTTTAGCTCATGAAGGCAGACTTGTGGAGCCAACACCTGAAAATATTCAGCTGGCTAAAGAAAGCAAGTTGACCATGAATTTGCCTTGGTTAAAAGTTAAACAGCCGGAAAAGGATACCACTTGCCATCCTCTAAGCGGTTCATCTGAGCATTATGCTCTGTATGACCGCTTTCATGAGTTTAATACAAAAGACCCGAAAGATGGCCTCAGAAGAGTCGACTTAGTCCCAGAACTAAGTGGTTGGTTGAACACACAAACTGCAGAACAGCTGTTTGCTGGGATGCGGAAAAATAACTATTTTATGAACATGCTGACACCTTCAGCACACGCATTTTTAATGTGAAACATAATCCACCTCTACAACAAATAAAAAAATGAAAGCGTGAAAGAAAATCTAAGAAAAATTGTATCACCAAATGATCAGTTGACTTTAAATGGTTACGGTCAGATTGTTGTAGGTAAGATTATTCCTATTACTATGTTTTTGGTTATTGTGAGAGTCACAATAATGACACGATGACAGACCCTCAGGAGACAAAAAGCGGAAACGTAACCAATGTACGCATGTTCATTTTTAAAAATATGTAATGTGACGTTAAACTGGATGTTGTTGTTTTTTTTATAAATCTATTTACACTTTTATGTACTCCTCAGTTCCTTCTGAGTTTTCCATGGTGGGTATTACTGCTCTAAGGGATGTGCAACCGAACAAGGCATGCTGGAAAGTGTTCCCTAGTACAGTCCGGCTGAATCAGGTAAAGTTTTTTTTTGTTTGTTTGTTATTACTATGGTTACTTTTTTTTTATTAAGATTAACAAAAAAGACACATTGTAGTACTTCACTTTTATTTTCATAGCTAAACCATGCCTTAAAGCTGCACTAGGGAACTTTTGTAAAAATATATTTTTTAAATTTTTGTTAAACCTGTCATTATGTCCTGACAGTAGAATATGAGACAGATAATCTGAGAAAAAATCAAGCTCCTCTGGCTCCTCCCAGTGGTCCTATTACCATTTGCAGAAAGTCATCCGCTCCCGGTAAGAAACAACCAATCAGAGCTGCGGTCCGTAACTTTGTTTGTGCTCAAAATGTAGAAAAATGTACATAATAAGCGAGTACACCATGAATCCATTTTCCAAACCGTGTTTTTAGCTTGTCCTGAATCACTAGGGTACATCTATAATAAGTATTTATATTCAGACTATTTTATATTGCATCGGGGGTACCGCGGCGGAGTAACCCAGTACCTTTGTGATTCTTCATAGACATTAACAGAGAGAAGTAGCTCCGACTACAATGTTCTTCCGCAAGACGCAAGCAGTTATGTTTATTAACCGCTAGAGCATCAAAAGTTCCCTACTGCAGCTTTAATGGAGACGGGACCAGCCAAAGAATTTTTGGCATCTGTTGGAACCACAGTCCTCACCAGGATGGATTTCCTTACTTTAGGGCTCCAACGTGACGTTGAAGCAAAAGTGAGATGCAGCAAAAATATAGTTTTACCCTTTAACCCATAGAGTACAGTATAGTACCATGTGCCCTTTTTTGTCCTTAAATTTTCACAGATTGTAAATGCGTTTCTTTGAATGTTAACAGATTTTGAATGCCTGTCTTTCTGTTGTGAAGGATGTTGCTGACCTGACCCTGCAAAGAATTCCCTTGATCAAATATTCTGTATCCACAATGTGTGGAACAAAATATTTTTTAATTGTTGCACTTTTACTTAACAGGGCATAATGGTCCATGTCTTTAATTCATATGTGACAGTGACTTGGTTGCCACCCTTGTGTGCAGACCCAATGTGCAATGTTCCTGTGAGTATCATTGTTTTGTGACTGAGGCAGTATGAAGCCATTTTAGAAATAGTTATATTCTAAATAACTTATCTATTTATAAATGTCTAAATTGATTTCATATTTACTTTTATTCTTAGAAAAATCTAGTAAGTCATGACATAATTCTACTTCCCTCCTGGTCAGAAAATCATTGGAATATCTGTGTAGGTCTCAAAATAATTCATTCAAAAATGATCAAATAATCAAAATGTTTAAATGTTCTGCTTGGGTATTTCATACCTTACAATTGTAAAGGAACATGCTAGCACTTGACAGTTGATGTCAAAGTTACATTGTTTTAGATCATGAAGCCAAAAAATAGAGAGATCTATTGGCTTGTTTCCCTTTCCGGACGTGGCTTCAGTGATAGCCGTTTCATGAACAGTTACAGGTCTTACGTGTGAAATGTTCAAAGTTCATGAGTTCGGGGTTATGTGGTTCAGTTTTAAACCATATATCCCCATTTGTTTATTTTTTATTTATTTTTTTTTACTTCAGATTGAGCTGTCTTTCCGTGTGTTTTTTAAAGTAATTTTATACTTCTGCTTACTTACACTTTTAAATTACTTACACTTACATGATATTACTCTTAACAAGCAACTAGCAAAATCAGTCATTCCAGGGCCATGGAGGGAGTATAGCTGTGATGACATTACAGTAAGGACCAATTATACTAAGGCTTGACAGCTTTTGATGTTTGAATTTGTATCTCTCTCTCTCTCTCTATCTATCTATCTATCTATCTATCTATCTATCTATCTATCTATCTATCTATCTATATATATATATATATATATATATATGAGAGAGAGAGATACAAATTCATATATATATATATATATATATATATATATATATATATATATATATATATATATATATTTCTTATTAATAATATTAATAATAATAATATTTTTTTCTTGTAATTTTCAGGGCATTCCCAGACAACACAATTCAAATAACTGCGGAGTGTTTGTGTTAATGGTAAGCAATGGAGTGTTGTAACCTAAGTCAGACCAGAAAGTAAGATAAATGTCCTACATCCTACATCAGAAATTGCATTTGATTTTTTGAACATTTCTGGTATATGATTGTACATTGTCTGCTAAAATTAACTTTAATTCGTATTGTAGTATGCACTCTATGTGGTATTGAAGGGGCACTTTGATTTCAACGAAGTCTTAAATTCCAAAGTCATTTATTTAGAGATCCTTAGTTACCATTCGCTCATCAGTGCTCTATTTTACAGTATGACATGCCAACAATTAGAAGGTGGTGGTGTATGAAGTAAGTCCGATCAAGTTGTATGTGAAATGTTGCAGACTTATCTGTAAGAATACATTTAACAGTTTAAATGGTACAAAAAAGTGTTTTTATGATGGCACATATTGCTGCCACGTGTTATGTTGTTTTATGATCCATGTTGTTTTTATGATATGTTGTTTTAATAAGATAATTATCATTTTAACAACAACTTGTTATTACGAGAAAATATGTCATTTATACAACATTATCGAGTGGACAAAGTAAATGTTTGTGGCAGTAATGTGCTACCGTACGTTTCAACTATAAAGTGCAAATCATTTAATTTCATATATCAGTCTAAACCTGTGAATTTCAAATCCTCTTCTGGAGATGTCATTAAGATCAAACTCCCTCCATAATCTCTTTATATTTAAAAAATTTGAAGGTCAGATGCGGAACGAAAACAACTCAGAAAAAAGATGAGACTGGAAAGAGCAGGTATGGATTCTACTTTAATTCTTGTTCAGCACAATTAACAGAGTTTTTGACATTGATGCTACTCTTATTACTCTCCAATTTAGAGCCAATGGAAGCCCCCCCCCACCTGTTGATTATTTGACCAAGGTAAGCACAGTATAAAATCCTGTCAATCTATCAGTTTTTTTATATCAGTCTTATCTGCAGTCAAATTTTAGATTGACTGTTGGTTATTTTGGACAGATGCCTCAGGAGATTCTCAGACAGATCCTGTTGAGAGTTTTCATTTAAAAAAAAGACTAGAAAATCAACTTTCCTAATGATTTTGCACACAGTATAGTTGATGGCTATGTTGATTATAAATTAAATCTCTTGGGTAATTTACAGACAAAGCAAATAAAACACTTTTCCTAACACCATCCTGTAATATATTTAAAATACATTTAAAGCATTTTCCTCGTGAGCCTCTTTTGCCTTTCTTCAACACGATTTAATGTTGTTTTAATATTGTTTGTTCCTTTATGTAAATTAGGTGTCGTGAACTGGAATGCATTTTCTGCACGATACAGAGAGCAGTTCTGGGTGCCATATTCACTGACCAAGTGCCTACGGTGCTGTGAAAAATTCAAGGACTATCCACCTGGCTATGTTGGGAATGGCAGGAGGGGAGTCCTGCGTGGGTTTTATTCTTCCAAAGACTTCGAGGGCTACTGCTCAGTTGATTGTTTTTTAAATGATGGAGGTAAATTTCATATTGTGTAGATGCAATTTTTTTTTCTCATGTGTCATGTTTATAGTTTTAATCGATTTTTAAATGTAATTATTAATAAGATTAGGGAGGAGCGCGTCAGATACTTAGCCTAATCAACACAGGTGGAGCATAATCAAGTAATCAATCCCATAGTATAAATATCGCTGACCTACCTCTATCCATTGACGGTTTATCAGCATGCTGGTTCGCTTCGTCAGTCACCTTATCACAGACCCAATTTTTGTACCAACGAAGAGTGCTACAGAGGGGATTTATAAGACCTGCTGCTTTTGCCGGACCCCAGATCATTTCTACCCAGCCAAACACGGCCGCTGAGCAGCATTAAGCGTCATCGCGACAGCTGCTCTCCTCGCCAAGCCACACATCGTGGCCAATAGACCGTGCAAGCTCCGAGCTCGCCTCGCTCGATACACTATCGTGCCGCCCGAGACCGAGCTCTCATCGAGCGCTGGATTGCAGCAGAAAGAATCCAACCAGCCTGGGCTGAACAGTTCTCACCACGGCTCAGCCTTTCACCACAGCGTTCCGGCCGAGTGGCAGTTTGAGGCCGCTTCCTCTAGCGGCGCAGACCGCGCGATGTTAACCAATACATTTCCAGGCAAAGACGCTAAAAACAGGCTCTTCTTTTTCTTCATTGGATTTTTATAGCAGTTGGCATCCAAGTGTTGCATCTAAAAGCAGTTTCGCGGCTAAAGTTTGTTAAACGACGTCATGACGTAGTTCCGTCTTCTTCTACTAGTGTTTTATGGCGGTTTTGGCAAACCAGCGTAAAGGTGCATTACCGCCACCCGCTGATCTGGAGTGTGGATCGCGCATAGATTTGGACTACAGATACAACGTTCCGTCGGATGATGATGCCACTTTTAACCACGAAGCCAAGGCATTAGGTTAGATTATTGTAATGCCTTGTTCTCAGGCCTTCCAGCAAAATCGTTGAGCAAGCTTCAGTATATACAAATTCTGCCGCACGTGTGCTCACTTGTACTTCTCCTCGTGAACACATTACACCGGTTCTTTCACAATTACACTAGCTTCCCGTAAATGCGAGAATTGATTTTAAAATTCTTATCTTAACATACAAGGCACTTCATGGGACTGCACCTGAGTATCTTTGTGAACTCATCAGTCCTTATATAACATCACGCTCTCTTCGCTCTACTAACTCTCTTTCACTTCACCAGCCATCATGTAAGCTAAAGACCATGGGGGAAAGAGCCTTTTCATATAAAGCCCCTAAGCTATGGAATGTACTTCCTCTGCACGTCAGATATGCACCAACGTTGGGTGATTTTAAAAAGTTGATTAGGTCACATTTATTCAAGACTGTCTTTCTTTAATTAATTGTTGTATTGCTTTTGGTGTTTCGTTCTATTTTGTTATTACTTTATTACTGTAGCGCTTTGGGTTTAAGAAAAGCGCATTACAAATAAAATGCATTATTATTATTATTATTACATTCGCCTTACCGCACACGTTTAAACCTCACCGAAATGATACAGACATAAGTTCCATGAAAAAAAAAAAAAAAAACTCACCTTTTAAGGACCGTAATAGGGAAAAACTGGCAAGTAAATATCTTTAGAAACCACTAAGAAGCGAATAGCACATAACAGCTGTTAACCCATTTGCTGCAAGCATCGCCAACGGCCCCAGTCTACTATCGTTTCACTTTCACAGCACGTTAAACATCACTCTATTGTAACAGAAATGAGTCGAACCAGACAAATGAAAGAGTCTATCAAAGCTGTGTGCACTGAAACACGAGAGCCGAATTCCTCAGGAAGTCATAAATCAGTTCTAGTGCCACAAGAACCAAGCAAGATGACCCACCAACTTGTTCACACAACAGCTTTCAACATGAACACCACTAGAGCAATTATTTACAATTTCAGTTCGAAGAAGAGATTGTCAAATTTGTTGTTCGTAATTGAAATGCAACGCTGGACATCACATGAAAACCCATGAGAGTACTGCACAACTTCTATTGACTTCCCCCCCACCTAGCAGAACCAGACTGAAATTCCTAAGGGGAGGAAGGGCTTGGAAGGGCTTTAAACCTCCGTCTTCACAGAAAAGTCTTTTGTCATGAGAATGG
This sequence comes from Carassius gibelio, assembly GCF_023724105.1. Taxonomy (NCBI): domain Eukaryota; kingdom Metazoa; phylum Chordata; class Actinopteri; order Cypriniformes; family Cyprinidae; genus Carassius; species Carassius gibelio. The sequence continues at coordinate 3,409,610 of NC_068400.1, forward strand.
ACTGCTTTGTACATATATATGGAACAGAATGAACTCAAAAAGACTCATAAATGAATCAGTCCATCGCATCACTCCATATTCATTTATGTGTAACCCACACATTTGACTATCATGTTATAATCACTTATTGTGTATGTTTTTTTAATAACTATGGAATAGCTGAAGGATACATAGTCATGTCTGGTATGTGTGTAATTTAATTTTCTTGCTTGATATTGTCCTGACAATCATTTATTTGTAAAATATATCATAACCTGGTTATAGGAATCATGTCCAAAATTAGACCCTGCGAGGCAGGAACCACATGCTTGGTAAGATAAACAAATGATTTATAATACCTCCGAGCCAAGACCATATCTGATTGGTCAAGACAACATTTGAGGTGTGGCCAACAAGGAAGTTTAAATACTTTGGACACCATGAAATTTTGCTTTTAGTTCGAGCATTGCTTGTGCTGTCAGTCATGCCTTGCTTTTAGTCTGCTTTTAGTTCTAGCCTTGCTTGTGCTATCAGTCATGCCTGCTCTTAGCTTTTAGCTTGTAGCTTGGCTACCTAGCTTTAGCTTTTAGCTTTAGCATCTAGCCATGCGGTTAGTCACCATTGTTCTTTGAGCGTGGTTGCAGCGTGCTACAGCCTGCACGCCTGCTGCTACTTAGCCACGATGAGAAGAAACACAACTTGGTCTCATCAAACTTTATTTCTTTTCTTTTTCGTTTGAGAGTTTCGTGTTCTGAGTTAAGTTTGTAACGTTGCGTTCAACTTCAACCAGCCCAAACGACTTCATCTTCAGCCAACGTCCAACCACGGGCTTCCCAGGACGTCACTTCAGCGACTACTGAACTCCCAGCCAATCAGCGACAGCAAAGGGACACCTTCAGGCAATGTACCTTCAGACATTTGTGCTGGTGTATCTAATATAATTTTAACCTCACTGAAGAACTCAATGCGAGGGCTAATTACGTGATTGATGGTTGTTCATATCTATGCAATTTAACGTATTGCTGTAAACTTGGGATTCCATATTTCCATTCTCTTAAACTCATCTTTCCCTAACTTTCGACCTTCCTGCAACTTGTGTGAATGTGTGAGTGCGTGCGTTTATGTGTTAGATTAGTTTATATGTCTTAGATTTATCTAATAAAGCCTTATTCATATTGAAAAGAGAAGTATCTTGTGTTTTGTGCTTACAAGTTAATGTCTTAAACTGCCGATCTTGTTACTGTGCTAATTGATAGTGTTTTCACTATAGTTTGGATATTAGTATCCAGCCCAGATTTGATGTTAAACGGCTCGTTCAGTGAATCGCAGTTATCAGCCGTGAAACAGTGATTCTGTTCAAATTCCCTTTAAAATCTTAAATGATTCCCTTTGAGCTAAATTGACCTGTTTCTGTTACACTATTACTTGATCTGGATAAACCCTGCATCAATCGAAGTCTAAAGACTTTGGCTTTTATATTTGACCAATATTTCGATAAAACATCATTCCAGTGATAATTTTCCATCATGTCAGGAAAACTATTCCTATTCCTGAACGGTAAACGTCAAAGTGTTAGCTCGTGGACAAATGTTGATCATGGATCTAGTCAGAAAGAATCATGAACAGAAACATCTTTATTTTGGGTATGTAATTTCTGTCTCCATGCCAAAAATGGGGGGTGTCTGGTAAGGGGTTAACGTTACTGCTATAACCATGTCTTTCGGTACAACATCTTACAAGACTAAACATGCTTCATCGTTTCCAAAAGCCTCTGTGTCCATAGTCCATACTACAATGTGAAAACAGCTTTCCAAACGTATCCGCTCGGGAGACCGTCTAAAGAGCCCGGAGGCCAAATGAGAGGAAATATGCTTTTCCAACAGGAACATAATAAGGTGGACAAGGCTTGAGGAATTGTCAAATCAGGCAACCAATTGCTAAGCTGGTAACACAGTAGGCTACCCATTCATTTTTAGCTTGCCCCATCAAATGTTACTAACCCTTTTTACTCTTCCCACAGCCAACATCTACAGCAGCCGAAGCAAGTAGCCTTTCATGTACCTCCTCACTGCCGCAGCAGTGTCTGCTCCCGCAGGAGCCTTTCCTAAACCTCCTCACTGCCGCGCAGTGTCTGCTCCCGCAGGAGCCTTTCCTATACCTCCTCACTGCTGCGCAGTGTCTGATCCCGCAAGAGCCTTTCCTGTACCTCCAAACGGCCGTAGCAGCTTCTGCTCCTGCAGGAGCCTTTCCTATACCTAAATATATTATATAATTTTTTTTTAAAAACAAGTCTCCATCCACAAATAGACATACATCGTTTGCAGATATAAGGTATTCCATCGTACTTAACAGGTAATCCGATACGTGCCATTTTTTTTTAAAGGAGCTCTCACTAACGGAGTTAATGCCACAGTTACAGTTACGAATCTACTATCGTATATTTAAAAAAAAAAAAAAAAAAATTCACAGGACAAGCGAGATGACAGTAGTGCCGACTACATGAACTAGCAGTATTTAAATATAGTATTTCATACTTAATGCCAGTGTATCAGTACGTCCGAAAGTATATTTTTCGATTATTGGTGATTCCATAGGCTCTTTTCGTGCACCTGCATTGTCAAAAAGGCAAATAGTAAGCTCAGACAAGTATAAAGAATCTTTCTCTTACTCCACCCACGCACGATTACATCGTCGATATGGACCATCGATCTCACGTGCTGACAATGACCACATCGCCGATACATGGCACCTATTTGGGGTACACTGGCACAGGAAATCCAATTTATTTTTGCACGCTTAATTTCGGATACTAAGACTGCACCAAGATTTTTCGGACTCATTATCGGAAGCAGCCCAGTGGATTTGCTAAACAATTATTCAAGTAAGCCTCACAGCGTCTACCCTCGTAGACAAACAAATCATCCTTAGTATCGAACTCCCTGCCAGGTGCTGCAAGAGGGCTCCCGGTTGAACCAACCTTTGCCTTCTCCGTTCAACTATCAGCAAAGCTTACTCGTATGACATCGCCTCCTGGGCAGCCAACCACGACCTTACTGCGTGGTTTAGGTTACAAACCTACAAGCAAGCTGTTCGATGCCGCAAGTACCAAACACACAAATAAACCCTCCCTCCTTCCTACGGTCGCCAAGGCTTACCCGTCTCTTGCCGGGAGTAGCAAACTCCCATAAAACGCTGACGACAGCCTAACGACCACACAAACTTACCTTTTCCATCCTACGGCCTGCGAGGCTCACCCAGTTTTGGGGAACAGGAAGTCCCCGCTGGACCCTGGCTAGAGCCTCCTGGCTACCTATCGTTACCTTTTCTGTCCGCCATGCAGAGAGGCTTACCCGTTCGATGCGTGTGCTCCCTTCGGACGCCGGCAAAAGCCTCCCGGTTAGACAACCTTACCTTTTCCTTTTCTATGGTCAGCGAGGCTTACCCGTTCGATGTGTGTGCTCCCTTCAGACGCTGGCGAGAGCCTCCTGGACAGACTTGCTTTACGTTTCCACTCTACGGTCGGCGAGGCTTACCCGTTCGATGTGTGTGCTCCCTTCGGACGTCGGTAACAGTCTCTCGGCCACACTACTTACCTTTCCATTTGACGGAAGGCGAGGCTTAACCATCCGATGCTACAAGTCTCGTCCTCTCGCCAAATCCTGCACAAAAAAAAAAACAACAACTCTCAGCTCTCTGAGTTAGAGGCCCCATCGGATGCCGCGAGAGTCCTCCCAGTCGGGTTTTCCTTTCCAACTCTCCCCGTCCGCCGAGGCTTACCCGTCTGTTGCGTGTGCTCCCTTCAGACGTCTGGCGACAGTCTCCCAGACGGGCCTATGCTTGCCGGCCGCAAGTGAGTCTCATCCATCCGATGCCGTGAGTCGGGATCTCCCTTCGGATGTCGCCAGAGTCCTCCTTGTTGGCCAGCCCAAAGCTTTTTATCTGCCAAACAGAGAAGACCCAGACGTCCGTCATCCTGAGTCTCAATCTCCTGTCGAAGGCTTCATGGGCCCTCTCGGTCAGCGTTAGGCCCTTCACCCACTGAATAGCAGGGGCTATCAGCCAGTAGGGCCCGTACGCCGACACCGTGATCTATTCCGGTCGAGGAAACTCGGGTCCTCCCGGTCGGGCACCATAACCACGCTGCTCCTCCTCATCGGCCGGTAGGGCTCACCATTCCAACGCCAAAAAGCTCCAGTTGAGCATCGGCTCGAGCCCTACCGACCGGGCGCCAACAACCACGTAGTTCACTAGCTGCAGCCAGCTCCAGCCTGCCAACGAGATGACTTCTCAGAAACCAAATCAGCCCCCGCCAGTACTCTGCTTTTTGTGGGGGGCATTCTTTAAACTGGCGGCTGTCCTCTTGTACATTTGCCTATCCATTGACGGTTTATCAGCATCCCTCCTCCACCCCATCTCCTCACTTCAAGTTCACTTTATAATAGACGGGGAAGGGGGGGTACTCTAGGTTCGGGCCATTCCCGAGCTCGGAGCCCTTCGCCGGACAGCACGCCAAATACGCATACCATACCTCAGCTAATTATTTGTAACTGTGAACTAGTGAAATGTAATTATTAAAAAGATTCGGGAGGAGCGCGTAAGATACTTAGCCTAATCAACACAGGTGGACCATAATCATGTAATCAATCCCATAGTATAAATATCACTGACCTACCTCTATCCATTGACGGTTTATCAGCATCCCTCCTCCACCCCATCTCCTCACTTCAAGTTCACTTTATAATAGACGGGGAAGGGGGGGTACTCTAGGTTCGGGCCATTCCCGAGCTCGGAGCCCTTCCCCGGACAGCACGCCAAATACGCATACCATACCTCAGCTAATTATATGTAAGCGTGAACTAGTGAAATGATGGAGGTGAATTTCATATTGTGTAGATGCAATTTTTTTTTTCTTTCTCATGTGTCATGTTTATAGTTTTAATCGATCTATAATAATACAATTATATTTTCTGTTTTGTTCTATGCAATAAAAAAAAATCATGAAACCAATGGTATCAGTTTGGTTTTTGGAGGCATCATGCATAAAATGGAATGCAAACACTGAAAATAAACAGCATGTAGTCAATGTAATTTAAAATAGTTTATTGGATTAAATATTTCACATGCAGAATTGCCAAAGTAACAGAAACATGTCTATAATTATATTAAATAAATAAAAAAGAACCATGACAGAGGAAAGATTAAAATAAGAAATATATAAGGTGACCAGTAAAATGTATTGTTATAATATGCATAGTGAAGTATAGTGCAACAGAATGTTAATAAAATACTATAACGATATTACAGAATAAACTATAATTCTGTATAATTTAACCTCAGATGATACGATTAGAATTCTAGATATGTTCTGTACTACATTTTACTCTTGTTTTTTAAATACTTATATATTTTATAAGAGTATTCTGTTAAGTATGTTTTAATGACGTGTTACGTCACCACACATTGCAAATTAAACACGCATGCGCTGTCACCATGTTTTAATACGCATGCGTGTTATAGACATACCTTACATCACTTTGCGCATGCGCGGTAAACACATACGTGACGTATATACGTGACGTCACTGCGCTACAGTCTGCAGCCAGGAGTGTCTCAAAACTTTACAGATGAGAAACCGACTGCTCCCTCGTGACCTTTTGTAAACTGTATTTATGACAAAGAACTGCACAGATACAGATATTCTAACAATCTATCAATAAACACATATCTTGTGTCCTCTGATTGTGTTAAGTGCGCTTGCGCTGCTCTGCTTGCCGTCTGCGGATTGAACAGCACGCTGAAAGACAGGGAGGAGACCGCTCTGATGCCGATTTCATATGAAATTTAAGGGGACTGACTCTGAGGTGATCGGATACCGGTTCCATACCCAACCCTACTTAAGAAATTTATTTTTTGATAAATGAACGCAAAAGTGGCTATGTCCATGCTGAAGTGTGATGTGATTTGTGTCATGTGCAGGTGCGATGGATCACGTACAAACCAATAGGGTGTTGGAATGGTTTATGTTTATACTTCTCATCCAACCACAAACAAATTCACTCCATCCGGATGGCGCAATTTATCTGGATAGGTTTTTGTTTTTAGTTTTTTTTTTTATGATGTCAAGCCGGAATGAAAACAAGCCAAAATGAAATCGCAGTAACGAAGCTATTTTTAAAATATAAGGAGTAGAAAGTACAGATACTTGCGTGAAAATGTAAGGAGTAGAAGTAAAAAGTCGGCTGAAAAATAATTACTCAAGTAAAGTATAGATACCCTAAATTTCTACTTAAGTAATGTAACGAAGTATTTGTACTTTGTAACTTGACACCTCTGCTACAGAGACACTGGTATCATCAAATTTTTTAATTTTCAGCACCGACTTGGTAGTGAAGTGGCAGTACTTGTGGCATCCCTAGTCACCATTTTACTGTCTGCTTGGTCCAGTCTGAAATACTGCTAAACAGCGGACATACTGCTAACCACTGATCTATAATATAGAAGCGGCTTCACTGTCTGTTTTGGCAGTTTAGTACATGATGAGTGATCCAGTCATATATAGATCAGTGCTGAAAACGCGTTTTCATTTCTTCTTCGCTGCTCTAAACAGGGGTTGCTTGTGGCAACACAACACAACTTCCTGTGTTTGCAATGCATTCTGAGCAGCGAAGAAGAACCGTGCAGAGGTTAGTCAAAGCTAGTGGTCATAACTAGGTCTTGTTTAAGAAAATGGTATCGGATCGGTATATGGGTTCATGTACTCGCCGATGCCAATGCCAGAATTTGTTGTGGTATCGGTGATATTTCCGATACTAGTATCGGAATCGGAACAACTCTATTAACAACATCAGCATTGCTTGACTATGAGTATAGTGTTTATTAGGATGTAGATTTCAATTTCTGTGCAGTCTAATCTCTAATTGTCACATCCAGGGCCGTCCTTAGCTGATGCGGGGCTGGAGATGTTTGTGGTCCTCCGAGATGGTGGTTCCCAGGAACTTAAAGCTGGAGAAACTTTCAACAACAAACTTCTTCCTGAAGTCCACAATGAGCTCCTTTGTCTTGCTGGTATCACGGAGCAGGATGTTGTCAGCACACCATGTGACCAGGTGCTGTACCGCTTCCCTGTAGGCAGTTTCATCGTTGTTATTGATTAGGCCAATCACCTTGGTGTCGTCTGCAAACTTCATGATGGATTTGGATCCATGCAGAGGCTTGCAGTCGTGGGTGTAGAGGGAGTAAAGGAATGGGCTCAGCACACAGCCCTGTGGTACACCAGTGTTGAGTGTGATGGTGGTAGAGCAGGTGTGGCCTGACCTAACATGCTGAGGTCTGTTGGACAGAGATTACATAATCCAGTTGCAGAGGGAGGTGTTAATGTTCAGGTCTCCAAGTTTTGTGATCAGCTTGGAGGGAATGACAGTATTAAATGCTGAGCTGAAGTCAACAAACAACATCATGACATATGTGTTGTTATGATCTAGGAGTGTGAGTGCAGAGTGCAGCACTGTGCATACTGCATCCTCTGTGCTCCTATTTCTGCAGTAGGCAAATTGCTGTGGGTCCAGTGTGGGTGGGAGGCAGTCCTTGAGGTGTGCTAGGACCAGAGCATGTGAGCGGAGTGGAGCGGCAACAATTTCCCCTCCGCGCTCAGAGCATTTAATAATCACTCCGCTCCAGCTCCACTCCGGGTTCACAATTTCCCACTCCCGCTCCACTCCGTGCTCAGTGATACCAGAAACACGCTCCGCCTTCGCTCCGTGGCTAAAGAATTTCAGTATGTTTGAAATGTTATGTTCATAAAGTAGCCTATATTAAAATAAAAAATAAAATAACAGGAGGGTTTCAAAGTGGCTTAGGCTATTGTGTGCAAACTTTTTTTTCCTACCACATGCCAAACTAATAACATGGATGTCAGCATTTAAAGGTATAATTGCTGTATTCTGCTGTGCAAATTTTGTTTGTGATGAAAATAACAGATCAATGCATTTCTTACAGATTTCTGCTCATTCAAAATCAGATACAGATGAAGTAACACTGTAAGATTACATTTGTTTGAATGCATTATTGCGAAACCGATTGCGTGTGAATGTGCTGTAACTGTTTAGATCATGCTTTGACCCGAAAATATTCAGTAAAAGGAACAGACAAACTCCTAGAGAACTAACCTATAACTTCCCGCTCGGCTATTGTCGTCATTGTAACCTTCTGATTTGAGAGATCCATCTGTATCAAGCTATAATTAAATGTTTAACGTGAATACTTGCTAAATATGCAGTTATATTACGGGCCGTTGGCATGAATTGTACTCGTGATGGAACGGTGGTGGAGCGCTCTTGGAGCGAGTGAAAACCACAACGCTCCGACTTTTAAAAAATCTGCTCCTCGCTCCTGTCAAAATCACACCGCTCCACTCCCCGCTCCGCTCACATGCTCTGGCTAGGACCAGTCGCTCAAAGCACTTCATAACGATAAGTGTGAGTTTATGGGGTGGTAGTCATTCAGGCACATTGGGGAGGAGTGTTTCAGCACTGGCACAATGGATGTGGACTTAAAGAATGTTGGCACAGTTGCTTGGGTGAGGGAGAGGTTGAAAATGTCTGTGAAGACCCCTGCAAACTGCTCTGCACATGCCCTAAGCACATGTCCAGGAATGCCGTCCGGGCCAGCAGCCTTAAGTGTGTTGATCCAGCTCAATGCAGTGTGGACATCTGTGGAGTTGAGTTTGAGGGGTTGGTGGTTTGCTGAGAGTGTAATCTTGGTGGCCGTCTCCTTGCTGTCGCTGTTGAAGCGAGTGTAAAAGTCACTTAACTTGTGACGGAAAGAGACATCTGTAACCGTTGGAGTCACTGATGACCTGGATGCCCTGCCACATGCGTTGGGGGTCAGAGTTGGAAAAGTGCTCCTCTACCTTTAGCTTGTAGCTGTACTTGGCCTTTTTGATGCCCCTCCTCAGGTTTGCCCTGGATTTGCTGTAGGCCTGAGCATCATCTGATCTGGTGGGGATTTGAATTGTGTGATGGATACAACTATGGATCGATCCAACCCTAAAACTGTACCTCTTTTAAAAATGTCTCAGACTATTGCTGGATATAGGACTCAAATTGGATGTGTGGATCCATGGAGGTTTTTATTTCCTGATAATAAAAGAATTATCTTGCTTTTCACATGTCCATCATACATATTCAAGGATATATTATTTATTTACTGATAAAAGGCTTATCCCAGCAATCAAAAACACAGAATACTCTGCTACTGTCGAATCAGATCACGCCCCGGTAATTCTGGATATTTGTTTTACTTAGAACTACCCAACACGGTCAGTATGGAGGCTAAACACAACTTTACTTTCAGATGTAAACTTCTGCCAATTCATATCTTGTGCGATTGACAATTTTCTAATAACTAATAAAACAGATTCTATATCACCATCATTATTATTGGAGACATTTAAGGTCATACTGTAATATGGGGAGAAATAATATCGTACTGTGCCTTACGTAATAAAGAAAGGAAAAAAACAGGAGAAACTTGTTGAATCTATACAGAAAACTGACCGTCAGTATGCTAAAGCCCCAAAGGCAGAACTATAAAGAGAAAAACGTAGTCTTAAGACAAAATATGATTTACTATCAACAGAAAAAACAGAACGCGACGTGGTTTTTGCCCGTGCCAGGTTTTACAAACATGGTGATAAGGCAGGCCGTCTTCCTGCCCAACAGTTAAAAAGTAAATCAGCATCTCGGCTTATTCCAAAAATTAGGAAAATATTTCCAGTAAAAAATTACAGTAAATCTCTAGGAAATTAATTTAGTTTTCAATAAATATTATTCAGATCTGTACAGTTCAGAATTTCCACATGATGACTCTTTCTTGTCAACATTTTTGGCTAATGTTAACCTGCCCACAGTTAATATAGACAAAAAGAATAATCTTGATAAACCTCTACAACTTCAAGAGATAGAGGATTCAATCAGAGCCATGCAAAGTGGTAAAACCCCGGGACCAAACGTGTCCCGGTCGAGTTTTATAAAAAAATTTCCTCGCAACTGACCCCTTTGCTTCTTGATATGTTCAATCACTCTCTTAATCAATCAAAACTGCCATCAAGTCTTACGCAGGCCCATTTCACAGTTCTTCTGAAGCCAGATAAAGATTCCCTTAATTGTAATTATTACATACCTAGTTCCTATTTCTAAATGTAGACGTTAAAATTTTATCCAAAATACTGGCCTCTAGAATAGAGTATATAATACCAGATATTATTTCACAAGACCAGACAGGCTTCATAAAGGGGTGCAACTCCTTCATTAATATTAGGAAACTTCTTAATGTTGTGCATTTTCCTGTGTCAGAGGGTAATCCTAAAGGGATTATTTGGACACAGAGAAAGCGTTTGATAGAGTCGAATGGAACTATTTATTTGCTGTTTTAGATAAATTTGGATTTGGCTCAAAATTTGTTTCCTGGATCCACCTACTGTATCATCAACCTAAGGCAGCCGTAGTCACAAATAAGATAATATCACAATATTTTTCCTTGTCTAGGGGCACACGGCAAGGATGCCCTTATTTTGGCTATAGAGCCATTATCATCAGTAATCAGATCATCACAGTCTATCAGTGGTATTAAAAGAAGAGGTGTAGAGTATAAAGTCTCTCTCTATGCTGACGATTTGTTACTATATATAACTGACCCACTATCATGCATCTCTGAAGTTGAGAAAATATTAAAAGAGGACGGATAATTTTCAGGTTATAAATTAAACTTCTCTAAAAGTATATGCTTCCCTGTAAATCATATGGCAGATCAGATTACAGATAAAAACTGCACTTTTGAATATCAAAATCAAGATTTAAATACTTCGGATTAAATATTACCCGTTCGTACACTGACCTGTTTAAAGCAAATTATAACCATATACTCAAAAAACTATAATCAGATTTCCAATGGTGGAGTGTTACATATTTGTCTTTAACATAGCAATTTTTACATTTAACTGTAGTAATTAGATGTATACCCCCCTTAACATTAACTGCTCTCATAAATACAATATGTAGAATATTAAACCTACATTAAAAATAAATATTTTATCAAAATGTAAATTTTAGTCAGAATCATTGCACTTCTATTGTCTTCAATTATTTCCAAATTAGACAAGGACACAACCATCAAATGTAAGTTGTGCTCTGGAGAAACATGACTCAAGTCCACATGTAGAGGTTAAAAAGAGTAAAGATCAAAATGATCATACAAATGATGGAATCAATGTGATTCGATTGTAAAAAAGAGAAGGAAAAACAGGTTAAAATCAATATATGATTTAAGTGTACTTTTGGAGTGTCCACTAGGGGGAGATCTAAGGTTGCAGGTTGTGGCTGATGCAATGTGTGCTGTGCGTCACAGCCAATACAGACTGACGCAGAGACAACAGCACGAGTTCGTGTCTTCATTTATTAATTTCTATTTTCCCCCTTTATCAGGTATGAAATACATAACAATGTATTTTCATCATGAGTTAAACTGATATAGTAGTCATGAGACTGGATATTTCTGTGAATATATGCGAAAGCATGGTGTTTGATGCAAACAAAGACTGTGATGTTACCTATGCTAATCGGCATGCTAAATATGCTAAACATTAGGGTGGAGAAAACTAAATGAGATGTATCACAGTTGTTTAAGTGGAACAGAAGAGTATAGTTGTACAATGTCAACTGAAAGTTATGTGTAATGAAGTTCATGTTTTTTGTGTATATTATAATGAGTTCAATGCTTTATAATACACTGTTGAAATAGTGTTTCTTCAAGAATGGGACTCTGAATGGTTATCTCTCTCATGAAAAGTTGAAAATGTAACTGAAGAACAAATTGATGTTAAACACAAAAGAACTGTATTGTCATCACGAGGAAATAACTCATTTTGCAGTTGCAAGAGGACATTGACGGAAGGGTGTTACATTATGAATGTTATAGAAGAAGTGATGTATTTGTATTATTGGCTTCAGACACATATTGATGTGATTTAGTGTACAGATGTATTCATTTATTCAAAGTTCTGTTACTTATAAGTAATATCTGTTGATAAAAGAGACATCACACAGCCAATACAGACTGACGCAGAGACAACAGCACGAGTTCGTGTCTTCATTTATTAATTTCTATTTTCCCCCTTTATCAGGGTGTAACACACACACATCTGTCAAAGCATCTGTCAGGGCAAACCACAAACAATATTTGTTTATTGAAGCACTTTCTCTGTTTCTTTCAAGTTTTGTGCTCTGTGTGTGACTCAAATAATCCAGTCTTCTCCAGTTATAAAAACTGAGATGTTACGATTAGAGCTGTAATCGGGCCTTAAAAGTTAGGCCCGACAGGACCCGAGCCCGACAGGTTTCGGCCCGAGCCCGACAAGTACATTTTGATTGACTTGTCGGGCTCGGGCCGAAACCTGTCGGGTCCTGTCGGGCCTAACTTTTAAGGTCCGATTACAGCTCTAGGACACTTACCTTCGACTCTATTCCCCGCAGTTCCTGTGCCATCCTCTCCTGCTGCCTACTCCCCGTCATCATCCGGACTACTCACCTTCTCTCCGCCACCATCAGGATTCCTCACCTCCTCACCATCACCACGGAGTGGCGTCGTCTAAGCATCATTGTTTGTGTATTCATACTCCTTTTTTCTCATTAAAACTGTTAACTCGCATCTGCTTCCAGACTTTCCTTAAAGCTGCAGTAGGTAACTTTTGTAAATATATATTTTATTACATATTTGTTAAACCTGTCATTATGTCCTGACAGTAGAATATGAGACAGATAATCTGAAAAAATCAAGCTCCTTTGGCTCCTCCCAGTGCTCCTATTGCCATTTGCAGTTACTGACCGCTCCCGGTAAGAAATCAACCAATCAGAGACCAACCGTAACTTTGTTTGTGTTCAAAATGTAGAAAAATGAACATAAGCGAGTACACCATGAATCCATTTTCCAAACCGTGTTTTTAGCTTGTCCTGAATCACTAGGGTGCACCTATAATAAGTGTTTATATTCTGACTATTTTAGATTGCTTCGGGGGTACCACGGCGGAGTAACCCAGTACCTTTGCGATTCTTCATAGACATAAACAGAGAGAAGTAGTTCCGGCTGCGATGTTCTTCCGCAAGACGCAAGCAGTTATGTTTATTAACCGCTAGAGCGTCAAAAGTTCCCTACTGCAGCTTTAATCCACCGTCACAGATAATACTTTACTCAGTGTTGTTACAATTAGAGGAAATAATCACAAACAGAAAACTTCTTGACTTCAGTTACTTGTGCATACAGACAGCATTCAAAACACTATTGTAAGCAGTTGAGTATTGTGAACATTGAGACTGACATCTGTATGTAAATGTGGTTGTCACTCCCAAACAGTGACAGTGTGAACATAGTTTACCTATGAGTCATAACAGTTTGTCCTATTGGTTTTCTTTTATATATATATATATATATATATATATATATATATATATATATAATTAATTTGGTTAAACTAGCTTCTGCTTTTCAACTCCAGACAAACTTTATTTTAAAATTTAGAATGTATTTTTTCATGGTGTATTGCATATCCTAAATTCCTGAAATCTACCTGATTTTCAATTTGCCTTCTCTAAAGACTACAAATGTTGTGGAATGCCTTTTTAATATATAAAGAAAATAAAATTTGGCATTATATCAAATTAATCTGAAACATTTTTTGATTATTAAAAAAAATGGTTGCAGCCTAAAAATGAACAGTTCAAATTTAGACAACACTATGCTAAACAACGTCTACACCCCACTAGTTGTCCCCGGTCCTAATAAAGAAAGATACTGTCATGTCCTTGTTAACATCCACTTTGGTGTATTTGTGCTTTAAAAGGCAGCTCTGCTCACCATTTAAGTCACTTTTCCCAGCAGAGCCATGGCCTTCTCAAGCCTCTGATATCCAGTTATTGTTCAAAATTAGCAAAATTGTTGTTTTTACCAAAGAGGGCTTCAATGGCAGAACAGCTGAATTCAAGAACAATGTCAGCAACTTAGAAAAAAAGGGCTTCAAGGACATCTCATCTCGCAAAGTCATTGGTGCATCATGGGTAGCTTATAATGGAAAGAATTTCACTGGAAATCAGTGGCTGTTTGAGGAAGGAGAATATGCAACCATAGAAGACAAAGAAAAAATTTCTTCCCTCAGGATGGTCGTAGATGACCTGGACGACCCTGAAATCGTGCTGTTTGAGCATGTGGGCTTTAAGGGAAGAAGTGTGACCCTATACAAAGAAACAAATCTTTACAACATTGATTTCAATGACATCACTTCTTCCCACAAAGTCAAAGGTGGTGTCTGGGTGCTCTATGAGCACATAAATCGTCAGGGTGCCCAGCTTGTGTCTTCCCTGGGGATGAAGTTCCCAACCATATTCCACTCTCCTTCAATGATTTGACAAACCATGTGCGCAGGCCCGGCTGCAGGATGAAATGACTGAGGGGGCATGTGAAATTGTTAAAGGGGGTTAAATTCATTACACCATCAATGATTAATACACACTGAGATCTCGCTTTGCAACGACAGATTTTTAAATACAGCGCTCCCTAAAACACTCCCTATGCAACTGCAAGTAACCAGAGACTAGCAAATTTTAAACAGCGTAATGATGATAGATCATGTCCTTTTTAGAAGAGCTGCAGTCTCCTTGTTTGGCACAGAATCGCCTTAGTAACCTTTCATGTTTAGCCATTCCCTTCCTTTAAACCAAACACTACAGAATGAACGTTTCCTGCCATTGAACATACGACCTGGGTACGACTGCAGGCAGACCTGGACTGGGCTCTCTGTTCTGAGGTCATTAGGCAGCAGCGGAGGAGGTTGGGGCTGAGACGGGCCTGCTGCTTGGGCCTGGCTGTCCAGGTCAATGCTCGTGCTGGGTGCTGCTGGCTCTGAGTGTTGGTGCTCATCAAAAAATGCAGCTGCATTTGATGGCTGTCATCTTCATCAGCTATCTCAATCACACTTTCAGTGTCCTTTTTATGGTCTGAAATGTGCTGCATATACTTTCTTATGTCCATTGTTGAATATTAATGATAATTCACATTTTAGCTGAAACTGAATTGCTGATAAAATCAAACTTTCAGATATTTGCTCGACGGACACCGAATGGCTCCGCGCGGGGTTGGACAAAAAACCTCGCCCCTTGCTTTAAATTTAAACAACTGTATTTTCCATGTGACTTAATACCCACACCAGGAAATCACACAGTCGACAAAAGATAAGCAAGTGTCATTTATTATGAATAATTAACCTTTACATACTTAATTTTAAAATATTCTAACTGACTCCCGAGAGTAAGATTTTTCAAGGCGACAGTTATTTTAGAACGTTCCCCCTTAATGTTTCCATGGCAACGCGTCATATTTGTCACATCAAACACCGCAGCCACTGATTCTGTGCTAGTGTTATGAGCGCGGGTAAACCGAAGGCTTGAATCAAGGGCAATCATCGCAAATGACGCCATTACGTCGAGCGCAAAAGAACCGGTGAACCGTTTTCTTCAACCGGTTTATTGAATTGAACTGTCCGAAAGAACTACTGGTGATCCGAAAACTGATGCAACCGGTTCTTCACTCGTGAACGAGTCAGTCTTTTGTACGTTATCTGGCTCGGCTCTGTGTTCATCTTCTGTTCTCTCTTCACAGCAGTTCAGTCAGTGTACTGTTTGAGTGCATGCATTACTCTGGGATATTGGTTTGTTTGAACTCACAGGGAGTGTCAGCCACATTACAAAAGTTAACAGCTTAAGTCATTTGTGGATTATTGCGTATTTATAGTGCAAAATAACTATAAGATTTATATTAATGTTAATATGCATTAACATTCACAATGAACAATAGCTACATTTGCTTACGAAGTTATTCATCTTTGTCAAAAAATACAAGTCTTAGTTCATGTTACCTCACTAAATAACACAGTTGCAACACTTTTAGCAATGCGTTATTAAATATTGGAATAATTAAGATGAATGAATGTTCAGAAGAATTTTTCATTGGCAGTTTATGTTAACTAATGAATTAACTAATGTTACTAACTAATGTTAACCTAATACAAAGTGTGAATGAACAATAAAGAATTAAATACCTTTAAACAATATCTAGGGAATGTAGTAGTCCAGATTACAGTAGTCTAAATATTTAAGTATTTGGTGCTGTTGCTGAACACCATAGCAAATCCACAAATCTGAATAGCGGTTTAAAATTATATATATATATATATATATATATATATATATATATATATATATATATATATATATATATATATATATATATATATATACAGTACTGTTCTATTAGTATTTTCACCAACAAAAATGTTTATAAGCCAGTTATTTCAATATTTTGCTTTGTTGTTAATTGTATTAATCAGGGTGAGATTTTTTGTTTGCACAAGGAGTCTGACAGCAGCCAGTGTCCCACACAGAGATCTGATTTCACCATCATTCAATCTGTCTGGAATTACTTGAAGAAACAGGAAAAAACGAACAAAACTGAGACAGACTAAATTCTAAAAACTATGCACAAGGTTTCTTGAAGTGTCTTGGAGAAGGTGCCACAGTTCTTCTGGACTGAGTCTGTCTCAGTTTGTTCTGTTTCTTCATGACAGACTGGATCATGATTAGAGCAGATCTCTGTGTGGAGCACTAGCTGTTGTCAGACTCCTTGTGCAAACAAAAATCTCACTGGATTATTACATTTAATGGCAAAAGAAATGCTTGGAAATGTTAACTGATATTTCCTACTGTCACACTACAGCAAACGATATAGAAATAATGGTCTTAAAAGCATTTTATGTTGGTGAAAATACTAACACTTTTGCACATAAATGTATTGTGGCGGGGTGAGGAACGACACGGCAACCGATTGACAGAGAAAGTCCCCGAAGGGTGGATTTATTAAAGGTAGGTGCTCTGGGTGAAGGCGGTGATCTCCTGTGGCGCTTCAAGTCCCTCGTGCTCGCTGTGTCCTGAGTGGTGGATCCCGTGCTGTGCTCTCCTTGGTGGGGCTGACGGTCACACGCTGCTCTCTGTAACAGAGGAGGTAAGGGTTAGTGTCTTTGTTGGGAGACATTCCTCACCACTCTGCCTTCCTCCTCTGCCTAAGTAGGCGCAGCTTGATGAGCTGCAGGTGCGGCCGCTCAGCCCGTGATGAGCTGGTGCCGGTGATTCCAGTGTGTTGCCAGGGCGACGCTGACGAGCGCTCGGGACGCATGTCACACCCACCACCCCCCCCCCCCCCCTAAGCGTCGACCTGCGCCTGCGGGACAATGGGGAGATATGGGGAGGGTGGGGAGTGGGGCCTGACAGACCTGCGAAAGCTGCCCCTATCCTGGAGAGGCCGTCCGCGTTGGCGTTGGCCGTCCCCGCCCGATGTTGTATGGTGAAGTAGAAGTCCTGGAGCGCAAGGAACCAGCGGGTTACCCTGGGGTTGGTGTCCTTTGCGCGGGCCATCCACTGCAGTGGCGCATGGTCTGTCAGCAGGGTGAACCGGCGTCCGAGGAGGTAATAGCGGAGCTCCAGGACTGCCCACTTGACGGCCAGTGCTTCCTTCTCCACGGCGGCATACCGTTGTTCGGTCGGGGTCAGCTTCCGGCTAATAAAGATCACCGGGTGTTCCTCGCCGTCCTGGACCTGGGAGAGAACGGCTCCCAACCCGGTGTCCGGGGCGTCGGTTTGCACCAGGAAGGGGCAGTTGAAGTCGGGGGCTCGCAGGACTGGCTCTGTGGTGAGGGCTGACTTCACCTGCTGGAACGCCTCTTCCGCTTCTGGACTCCAGGCTATCTTCTCCGGTTGCCCCTTCCTGGGCAGATCTGTCAGGGAAGAGGCTAAGGAGGAGAAGTTAGGGATAAAACATCGGTAGTATCCTGCCAACCCCAAAAAGGCTCGTACCTGGGTCTTGGTAGAGGGCCGCGGTGCCGAGAGGATAGCTGTCACCTTCTTTTCCTGGGGGCGGATGAGGCCACGTCCCACGCAGAAGCCCAGGTACTTGGCTTCGGAGAGAGCCAGGTGACATTTCCGGGGGTTGGCGGTGAGCCCCGCCCGGCGGAGGTCCAGCAGCACCCTCCGGAGCCGCTCTAAATGTTCCCCCCAGGTCTCTGAATGGATGACCACGTCGTCGATGTAGGCCGCGGCGTAGGCCATATGGGGCCTCAGCAGGACATCCATGAGCCTCTGGAATGTGGCGGGGGCCCCGTGCAGGCCGAAGGGAAGGACCCGGTACTGCCAGTGGCCACTGGGGGTCGAGAAGGCTGTCTTAGGCTTGGCATCCTTAGACAGGGGGACTTGCCAATACCCCTTGGTGAGGTCGAGAGTTGATATGAACCAGGCCCTTCCTAGTCGATCCAGGAGCTCATCGACGCGGGGCATGGGATAGCCATCAAATTCAGAGACCTCATTTAGGCGGCGGAAGTCGTTGCAGAACCTTAGGGTGCCGTCGGGCTTCGGGACCATGACGATGGGGCTGGACCATGGACTCCGCGAGGGCTCAATTACCCCCAACTTCAACATCTCCTGTACCTCTGTCTCGATTGCGTGTCGCCGAGCCTCCGGGACACGATAGGGCCACTGCCGGACGATGACTCCTGGTGGTGTTCGGACTTCGTGCTGGATGACGGTCGTCCGCCCTGGCAGAGGGGAGAACACATCCGAGAACTGACCGACCAGGTGCTGCAGTTCCGTCTTCTGGGCTGCGGAGAGATGGGGATCCATGTCCACAACCACGGGAGAGGTGGCGGCGAGGGCCGAGAGCTGGGGCCCGGTCCCCACCCAGCGCTTCAACAGGTTTATATGATAGAGCTGCTCTTCCCTTCGGCGACCGGGTTGGCGCACTTTGTAGGTGACGGGTCCCACCCGTTCGGTGACCGTATATGGGCCCTGCCAGCGGGCCAGGAACTTACAGGCTGAGGTGGGGACCAGTACCATGACGTGGTCTCCCGGCTGGAACTCCCGGGGTTGGGCAGCCCGATTGAAGAGGCGCTGCTGGTCTTGCTGGGCCTTGGTCAGATGCTCCCGGACCAATGGCATGACCCTGTCGATCCGCTCTCTCATGGCCTTGACGTGCTCGACGGTGGTCCGACATACCGCAGGCTGTTGTTCCCAGGCTTCCCGGGCGACATCTAGGAGCCCTCGGGGTTGGCGGCCGAAGAGGAGCTCGAAGGGCGTGAAGCCGGTGGACGCCTGGGGCACCTCCCGGACCCCGAACAGCACATACGGGATCATCTGGTCCCAGTCGCGTCGGTCCTCGGCCACGACACGTCGCAGCATCTGTTTAAGGGTCTGGTTAAAGCGTTCCACGAGCCCATCGGTTTGTGGATGGTATACGCTGGTCCGGATCTGTCGGACTTTGAGGAGTTTGCAGAGGTCAGCCATGATCCGGGACATGAAAGGGGTGCCCTGGTCGGTCAGGATCTCCGCTGGTAGGCCAACCCGACTACTCAGTAGGAAGAGCTCCTGTGCGATGTTTTTGGCAGTGGCCTTGCGGAGGGGAATGGCCTCTGGGTAGCGGGTGGCATAATCCACGATAACCAGGATATGTTCATGCCCCCGGGCGGACTTCGGCAGCGGCCCCACCAGGTCCATCCCGATGCGCTCGAAGGGCACCTCAATGATCGGCAGCGGGATCAGCGGGCTAGGGGGAGGAGTATGTGGCGAGGTCCGTTGGCACGTCGGGCACGCTTGGCAGTACCGCTTGACATCCGCCTCCAGTCCTGGCCAGTGGAAGCGGTCCCGGATCCGTTGCACAGTGTTTTGGGCGCCTAGGTGGCCAGCCATCGGGTGGGCGTGGGCGAGTTCCAAGACCGCCGGGACTTTGCTCCGCGGTACCACCAACAGCGTCTTTTCCTCCCCCCTCCGCTGGCCGACATAATAGAGCAGGCCGTTTTGGATGATGAAGTGGGGTGTGGGGAGCTGGTTGTAGATCCTCTCCTTCCGCCACCCGCACTTGAGACCAGCAATGCTTGAGGCGCTCGTCCCCACGCTGCTCTTTGGCGAGCGTCCCCCCTCCCGCTATCTGCTGGAAGACATCGAAGAACAGGTTAGAGTTTTGGGAGGGGGACTCACCTCCTCGAGGGCTGTCCGACGTCAGCAGCGCGGGGCCTCGTCGAGGGCGCCTTGCTGGACTCCGGCGTCGGCGGTTCCCGGCCGGGCTAGCAGGCTGTGTGCTGGAGAAAAGCTTTTTGTGTGATGACGTGTTCATACTAGGAGTGTCCCCGACGAAGGATTTTCATAGATAGGGTAAATAATGTTTTATGTTTTGATGAACAGATAGCTAACACTTAACGCTGGCGAAACCATAACAATTAACTATTTTATTTTAAAAAATTTGAGTCTTAGTAAAGTTTTAAATCCCTGCCGCCAAGATGCTCCTCTTTCAGTCTCAGATTATGGAAAGTGAAACATAAATCCATAGGGGTGGTTGGATTTATTCACGCACTTTAAAATATTAATTTGAAGCTTCTTTCTTTCAGATTCTTACAACTTTATCATAATAGTATATTAACTTATTGGGAGAAAAACGGTATTTCCCCCATATAGTCAAAATGGTATAATCAATAACACCCTGCGAATATTCGACTGTTAGATTGGTAGTCGAACCAGGCTCCTCGAATCAAAGCTTCAGTTCGTCGACTATTCGGGGTCATACAGTATCATGTTCCATGAATATATTAGGACAATTGTATTTTGTTTCATGTAATTCATTCTGTGCATGACTTAAAGTGATCTGTAAAGTCAAAACAGACAACATCAAAACAGTTTTGGATCAAACCAGACGATACTGCTACCTGCAGCAATGCCCAATAATTTCTCATTTTCCCACTCCCCCCATTTGACTTGAAGAGTTGGAGTTACTGGTCTGCTTATCTCTAACGATTGGAAATGTAATCCTTTACCATCTTTGAATGAGACCTGAAGGAGCTGTTGATACCCAGTTACTATTACCTACCCTCTTAAAATCCAATTTGTAGTTATATATTGGCCCATAGGACCACTAGGTAACTTTTTCGACGAAAACCTGAACCTTAACCTTTCCTGAGGATGGTACTCTTCTACCCTAGGAAAAAGAAGTTTATTCAAGTGTGCTATTAGTATACTTCTTTTAAACAAAAAATAGGAAATTATGCTTTTAGTTGACTTTTTATGTACTTCTCAGAAATATTCTTAAAATGACATTTACGTATGCTTATACTTAAAAAAAGTCTAAATATATTTGAACTATACTTGTGCTCCTAGAATCCGTGTTTTCATTATTATACGGTAGAGGGTGCTAGTACACATCTTATGCACAGAATTTCCCCCCCCCCCAAAAAAAAAAAACACAAGTGAAGAAGAAAAAACAAACAACAGACACTAACACATGTAACACGATTATTTGACATGAAACAGCATCAAAACTGTAATGTTATGGAATAAATTGTCAACCGATGAAGAGGTAATAATTACAGTCAAGCTTTGGGGTGTTGAATGACTCCATTTACATTTGATTATCATTCTGAATCCAATTTATAGTCTTTTTTCAGCTTTTTGTTCAAAATGTTATTTCTTTCTTTATTTTTTTAACATACCTACATTAAAGTGTTTATAAAAAAGAATTTATGAAGCTAGAATAAAATATTTTTGTTAAGAAGCAGATACCCTGTTATTTCTTTTGATGTTTTCTATGTTCAGATATTCATTTAACAAAATATATACAAATTGAAACCTAAATTGGGACAGTAGTAGTATACTTAAAGTATGATGTAAAGTTCACTTAACGAAAACTTATGAGTATACTTGCAGTATAAAACTAATAAACTAGTCGTTTACTGAGACTATACTTCAAAGTGTACAAAGTATTTAATTAATAAACTGTCAGTTTACCTAGAAGTTCACTTTTAGTATAATTGCAGTACAAACTACAAACAAATGACCTGCCCGACTCAATCTGAGCAGCTGAGTTCTTAGCCATATCTTCAAGAATCGACTGAAAACACATAAAAACAGATCTCTTCCATCTTTATTTGATCCTCTACCTCTAGAACTTTCTATTCTAATTATTTTCATTAAAAAAAAAAACTAACACTAGCTTTTCTAATATGTTTGTACTCATTTGTTTTGTTTTTATTAGTTATACAATTAACAAAAGCAAAAAAGACCTCTAAAACATGCTTTATTCTTTTTCTATTCTATCTGTTTTTTATTTTTTATTATAGTATTTAAAAAGCCCTTGCTATTTGCACTGTTATAGCACTTGTATGCCATTGCTCATTCCTCTTTTGTAAGCCGCTTTGGATACAAGTGTCTGCTAAATGACTCAAGTAAAAAATGTAAATGTAAAAGATGCTGTCTTACATCATGAATTGTCTTTTAGTGATCTAGATTTTCATTTGTTTGAAATAAGCTGCAAAGTGGACGAGACTGGGAAGTTGATTGTCATTAACCAGGTTGCATAAGACTGATTTTTACCTGAACTTCATTTCCAAAGTAAATCACAGAAGCTGGAAGAGAGAATAAATAAGGTCTGCATGAAAGACAGAAAATAAGATTGAATAAGATCAAACACATTTAAATGGGAAAGGGAAAAGGGGAAAATCGCTTTCACATGCAGACTAAAAACCAAACCAAGGGAAACAGTGTAAAATTAACCCAGAGACTTCTTAGCACAATAGTGAACATTTTTTTTAATTTATTAATTAGAGGTGGGCATAGATTAATTTTTTTATTCTAGATTAATCTCACTGTGATCTTGAAATTAATCTAGATTAATCTAGATTAAAATGGCTCATTCGAATTCTGCCGACGGCATTCAGAATATGTGTGTTACCCAAATAAAATTGACAAACAGTAAGTCTTTGAGAAGGGGTTTATCAAGCTAGGTGGTGCATTAGAAATGTACATCTCCTGTTTCCAAAATGCATCACAAACTGCTTGAAAAAGCTGTAAACTAATTCCACATTGCACTAGCGGCGACCCGGTGAAGGTTGTACCAGTGGGCCCTGTTTGAAATTGTCTAATTTGTATGTTTGTTTATTTTTATTTATTTGTGCTATTTACACAATGTTTAAGGTTTTCTCAAGTTTGTAGGCGTCAAGGTACAGAAACCAAATAATTAAATGTAAAAAAGCACTGGATAGTCTTCAATGTAAAAATGAAATATACAATCAAGCCTACATTTATTCAGACACCTTCAACATTTCTCACATTATTACAATTTTGCTATATATACACTGAAAAAAGTGTTTCATTGGATCAAAGTAAAAAAAATTGCGTCAACTTGTTACATCTAATTACTTTACTTTTTATCAACTTAAAATTTTTACTTTGAAAATAATTAACTATCTATTGCTTAGCCAAAGCAAAAAGTATCTCAAAATCAAATAATATTTTTAAGTTCAATGAAATCTCAAATTATACTTTGTCTTAATGTTTTTTCTTTGTATTAACTTAATTATTTTACTTTCTATCTAACCAAATATCCAAACAAATACAATTTAAAATATTGATATAATATGAAAAAAAAAATACTTTCAGAATGTGTAATTTTATCAACTAAGATGAATGACTTCAAGCATCAAACATTTGACAATTTATTTTGTCATAATACAACATTTTTTTTTTTACAATGTGTACAGTATCCTGATACAAATACACACTGTCTAACAATATAAACACATCATAAACTTGACAATTTTTGTCATAAAACATTTCTACAATGTGTATAGAATTTTTATAAAAACACATTGTGCATTGACACACTGGATACAATGTAAATTCACCATAAGAATCAGTTATGGTTTCGAAGAGAAACATACAATCTTTCCATGAACGATCTGATCAGATCTGACTACACAATCAAACATTTAAAATTCTGTAATCATTTCCATGAACTGTCAATCAGAACTGACTACACAAATCAAACCTTTAGAAGTTAAAACAAGTTTGGCCCAAAAACTGCTTTAAATTGGGCAGTGTAAAACAAAACACTTTTAATAAAACACCTACCAAATTAGCCAATGGTAGAAATAAAAAAATAAATTGAAATTTAAAAATAAATTTTCACCTTCATGGAATAGTTTACCCAAAAATGAAACTTCTCTCATAATTGTCGAAATGTCTCTGAACCAAATGTAAAGTTAAATACTTGAATAGCTTAAGGATGATTAAACAACGTAAGAATTTTTATTTTTGGGTAAGCTATTTAATTGACCCTAGATAAAACACAATTTAACCAAGATAAAACAAATCCGGTTTAGTAAACAGTAGTACAGTTAACTTTGTATAAAAGGATTTATACGGTCCAACATCTTCAAAGAAATGTAGCATCAGCAGAACACTGTAGCTGAGTCAAAGGAAACAAATTCATTCCTGCAGCTTTGAAGAGAGGTTCTGCACCCTTTGGCTCATCTGCTTACTCTCTATGTCCATGATTATTTTTTGAAAGGCCTCAAAGGTGTATTTGAGTCCTTCAGGATATTTTAAGTTCAGTGCATAAATGAGTCCAAACATCATAGCACAGGCACATGCAACAGAGGGCAACTCATTGAGTACTTCCACACCGTCAATGACAATGGAAATGTCCAGTGCACGACTAAGAGCATCAGTTTCACGGATCACAAAAAACGCCATGGTGGTCTTTTCAAATTCTCTCTCTGCTTCCTCCCTCTGGTCAGCCTAAAAACATAGGAGAGAGTAAATTCAGGGACTGTGAAAAAAAAAAAAAAAAATATCCCTTCATCTGAAAATTACAAAATTTATTTAGCTTTCCTACTATGGAGATCAATGTAGAGCCCAAACATCTGTTGCTAACTTTCATTAAAATGTCTTCATTTGTGTCCAGCATAAAAATAAAATGTAAACGGCTTATTGCAAAAGTAGAGTAAGTGATTACTATTTTTGGGTGAAGACGTACTTTTACACTTTCTTTAGCTTTGAAAATGCTTTTAAACACTTTGTACAAGCAAACGCCCGTACAATGTGTTGACCATTGTAGATAATCAGACATATTCGTGGAAGAAAGTCACACAGGCTGATGTGTAAATGATAACACAATTACTACTATAAAGTGATATGTCACTACCAAATCAAAATTTAGTTAGGATGCTTTGAGGGCGAGTAAAACATAGGGAAATGTTGATTTGGTAGTGAAATATAACTTTAAGGCAAACATGGTTGTAGAAGATTTCAGTAGTTTACATTGTCTACATTACCTGGTATTCTTTGATCAGACAGCTTGTATCTTCACCAAGGTATGTGATCAGGCACTTCAGCAGGCACTCTCTTCTGATGTCTATGTCCAAACTCTACAAAATGTTCAAGATGTATTGTTTTTATTAGACCAATACACTACTAAATTGATCGCCACAAGCAAATTTGTTTGCATGTAACCAATACCTGATCCATAACTTTAATAGTGTCCTTGGTTTTTTCACGGAGGGCTCCACCTTTGCTCCTAATAACCTGGAGAAGCTGAGAGCTCTGTCTGTCCAAAGAGGCCATAAATCTTGATTGTAAAGGTAAGGTTGTGATGCGAAAATATTCTGCATTAATCTGTAAGAAAGAGAAACAGAAAATATACTTCTTGGAGAGAGAGAAAAAAAAAAAAACGATTTTACTTTGAGAACTAGTTGTAAAAGACATATGCACACAATGCATTAAACAACAAAACATATAATTAGGGCATCCAAGACATTTTCAAAAACACTACATACTAAACTCCAATGGTAAAACCTATGGTAATTCCAATTTAAGTCATTTTAAAGTTTTAGTACATTTTAAAAAATTTTAATAAAATAAATGCTTTTACCTCCTCTTGTTGAAACAGAGCTGGCCATCTTTCTTGCAGATCTTGAACACTAGGTTGGTTTTCCACAATCTCTTGTCTCTCCAATAGGTAGGGATGGGATATGATTGGCCTCACCACGTTTAGGTCGTTTAACATTTTTTGCTGGAAAAGCATGGTCTGAGGCTTTGGTTTTCAGAGAATTTACCAAATACTCAGGGTATCCGAGACCTTTCAACTGTCACTAAAGACACAAGGAACAGTTTCATTATTTTTCAGGTGCTGCCCAATATGATGGAAATAGTCTTTAAATGATGATGTGTGTTTGTATTCACAAAGCAAGCATTTATAAGTTGTCAATTCATCTTTTTGAGAGGGATGCTGAGGATGCCTCCTTGACACATGGCTCTTCAGAGAACTCCAAGTTTTAAATGAACAAGGACAGTCTGAATAAACGCAAGGATAAGGATGACGATGTCCAACATTCCTATGATCAAGCTTAAAATGTTTGAGAAGCTCAGAACGCTTGGCTTTGGAGACACCACAATCTTTGCATTTCCACATTGAGCCAATGAGAATGGTGAGGTAGAGCATAGGAGAGAAGAAAGATAAATAACAAAACTTATCCTCCAAAGCAAACATTAAATGGTGCAAATTACTTTTTCATGTGACTGGATTATTCAAAACCTGTCCTAATTGTTGTTCAGCAGCAGGCCTACCCCGTCCTACAAAAGACAAAGTGAATTAACCACCTGGCTCACATAAACAGATCACTTCTTTGCGAGTATGCTGGTCGACACAATGATTTAAAATAAGTGTTTAGGCATGTCACTAAAGACATGTGTTTGGGCCTTCATGTAAAGCTAATGTTAATCATAAATGAGAGACCATACAAGTAAGCGGAGCAAATAACTTGCGAACACGAGTTTCATAAATCAATAAAAATCTTCATAATATATACCTTCATAAAAACGTTAAGTCTATACAAGTGTCTGAAGCGTGCATGTACTTTATACATGTAACTAGCTGTACAGTATTGCACTCCAGCATACCCGAAACAGTCTTTATACTATGTTTCAATATCAATCCATCTCACCTCAAGCAGTTTTCTTGTATTATTTTATTTCCACTCGGTTTAACATTGTAATGAGGGAAACGTGTAACCATTCTAAACGAGTTAGAGCAGTCAAACTATTATGTTAATACTAACAGTATGTAAAACACCAGTACAACATAACATTTTATGAAATCATACAAGTATAATGTTAATAATATGGCCCAGACGTACGTTTAAAATTACTTACCAATTTTCTTTATTCACGTTTTACCACGCCGAGTTCATCCATGCGGTTTAACAAGATGGCGGAATGCTGAACGTCCTCACGAACGACCATGGATTACGTTATAAATCACGTGACAATGGGAACCAATATTTTAAATTTCAATTTACAGAAATGTATACTTTACACTAACAATACATTATTTTAATTTTAAATTGACCAAATATTTACATAACACTGATGGCTAGACAGAAAATGTAATGTTTTGAGTTCTTTAGAGTAATGACATGCCTTGTGCACTTTTTCTCAGTGTATTGACTCAAATCTAATGTACTCCCAAAAGTTTACACTCTCTTAATTCATAAGTCACTGTGTTATATTTAAGCTCATTAAGACGGAAATTTACGACATATTTTGTGTATATATTTTACTATTCAAACGTCAGGAGACAGTACTGACGCTGTGGGTCTCGTCGTGCGCTTGCCTCCAGTGTACAAGCACAGAAAGCTGTTGTGGGATTAACAATTTCAGTTCTGTTTCGCAGCTAATAGCGGTTTTAAAATAATCAAGCTCTTAATTTTTCATTGATCCATGCTTCTTTGATCACTCTAACGTGTCAGTAACTTCATGCAATCCGCCCAATTAAAGATGCGTGGGTGTATGTACATATGACAAAACACACCCATAAAACAGTTAACTTATTCAAAAGCACCATATAACATTACATATTTATCAGATGCAGTTACAGTAAATTAAAGCTTTTTTTGTATAGTTACTCACCGA
Organism: Carassius gibelio; assembly: GCF_023724105.1. Lineage (NCBI taxonomy): Eukaryota > Metazoa > Chordata > Actinopteri > Cypriniformes > Cyprinidae > Carassius > Carassius gibelio. The sequence continues at coordinate 3,437,464 of NC_068400.1, forward strand.
TATTGTGGAACTGCTTTCAGCCGCAGTCTGGATGCGAGGAAAACAAGATGGCCGTCGATCGTAAAATTCTCAAACCCAACCTCCATTACGTCAGTGGTCACGTGGTTTACACAGAACGCAAAATTATTGATTTGATGTGTAGCAAATAGTTTAAATTAAACCAACAAAACGTCTAAGGTTACGTATGTAACCCTGGTTCCTCGAAGGAACGAGACGCTGCGTCGAGAACGATTGGGGAACGCCCCCAGCGTGGCATCTCTGAATCATGTGTGTAATCAGTCCAATGGATGGGCGAGACGTCATAGGCGGGTGACGTCAGAGACCAGGAAGCATAAAAGCCGGAGAAACACAGCCGGCACCAGCCTCAAAGGATGAAGCAAGCGCCGGCCAGAGATGTCGGAAGTGTGGCACTGCGACGCAGCGTCTCGTTCCTTCGAGGAACCAGGGTTACATACGTAACCTTAGACGTTCCTCTTCAGGAACTCGAGCTGCGTCGAGAACGATTGGGGAACGAGAATGCCCACGCCGCCAGACTTACAAATCTCTGCCAGTGTGGGAAACTGCACAACTAGGACGAGAGAACAGAGGGGCCTGGAGCGGCTCGTAAATCTAGACCGTAAAATCTTACAAAGGTCAAGGGCGTGGACCACCCCGCAGCCTCGCAGATATCATGCATAGAGACACCTGCTAGGAAGGCCTTGGAGGCCCCAACACTTCTAGTGGAGTGAGCCTTGACCCCCAGGGGGGAGGGGAGGTCAGAGGACTCATATGCAAGAGAAATAGCATCTACTATCCACCGGCTGAGCAGGAAGACCTCTCTTAGGGGGACCATAACAAACAAACAACTGGTCCGCCCTTCTCCACAGGGCAGCTCTGTGGATGTATGTGTCCAATGCTCGCACTGGACACATACAATTAAGCTTCTTCTGGTCTGGCTCCCTGAAGGGAGGAGGACTGAAGGCCTGGAGTACGACAGGCCGTGGTGTAGAGGAGGGAACCTTAGGGACATACCCCGCACGAGGGTAAAGGAAAGCTTTAGCCAGACCGGGCGCAAAGTCTATATAAGAAGGGGCCACAGAGAGGGCCTGCAGGTCCCCAACTCTCTTGAGAGAAGAAATCGCCAACAAGAAGACAGTTTTAATAGAGAGAAGGCGATCAGAGATCTCCTCAATAGGCTCGAAGGGCGGCCTACAGAGAGCTTCTAACACCACGGCCAGGTCCCATGTGGGGACACGAGAACGTACTGGAGGCCTCAGCCTCAGCGCACCGCGGAGGAAACGTGTAACAAGAGGGTGTCTGCCCACTGACTGGCCACCGAGAGGGGCGTGGTAGGCCGCAATGGCCGCCACGTAGACCTTCAGGGTGGAGTGGGTCAACCCTGCGGAGAAACGGGCCTGCAGGAACTCCAGCACTGTACCAATCGGGCAGTTAACTGGGTCGAGCTGGCGGTCTCCGCACCAAGAAGTCTGCTCCCATATTCATATGCCCAGGAATGTGAACCGCTCTGAGCGAGAGAAATTTGTCCTGGGCCCACACAAGGATCTGGTACGCTAGTTTGTTTAGACGGCGTGAGCGCAGACCTCCTTGGTGGTTGATGTAAGAGACCACCGCTGTGTTGTCGGTGCGCACCAACACATGGTGACCTCTCAGGTCTGGGAGGAAATATTTCAATGCTCGATAGACCGCTAGCATCTCTAGGCAATTGATGTGCCATGTCAGATGGCGACCACTCCACAGACCGCGGGCAGGGTGGCCACTCATGACCGCACCCCAGCCGATGAGGGACGCGTCCGTCGCTAGCATCACGCGGCGACAAGGAGCTCCCAACACCGGGCCCTGAGACAAGAACCAAGGCTTCCTCCACATATCCAAGGCACGTAGGCAGCGCCGCGTGCCCTTGATCATGCGAAGTGGGTTTCCCCTCGGGGAGAACTGCTTGGTCTTGAGCCACCACTGTAGGGGTCTCATGTACAGCAGGCCAAGAGGTATCACGTTGGACGCAGCTGCCATCAGACCCAGCAGTTTTTGAAACCGCTTGACAGTGAGTGACTGGCCTTCTCTCACTCTCGCGACTGCGGCGAGGATCGACTCGATCGTGCCTGCATCGTGGTCGAATCCCACACCACGCCCAGATAAGTGGTTCTCTTAGACTTAGAGGCCCCCGACCCAGAGCGTCGTCTGGACCCACGGCTCCGCTTAGCTGGAGGAGCACGTGAGGCGACACTCTGTTTTTGTGCCTCCCTGTATGAGAAGCTGGTACTCGGCGAAGGCTGCCCCCGCCCGGCAGCCTCCGGATTTAGAGAGCGACGTGGGAGGAACCGCTGGAACGCCGCCGCCTGCTTGCGAGCCTCCTGGTACCTGTCGACGACAGAATTAACAGCGTCGCCGAACAGGCCCGAGGACACAAGCGGGGCGTCCATGAGACAAACCCTGTCCTTTTCTTTCATGTCAGACAGGGTGAGCCACAAATGTCTCTCTGCTGCTACCATTGCTGCCATGGACCGCCCAATAGCACGAGCGGTCTCTTTGGTAGCGCGTAGAGACAAATCAGCGGTCCTCCTGAGCTCCGTAATATCCTCAGATCTCACGTGCTCTTGCTCATCTAAATCTCTCAGCAGATCGGCTTGGTACGCCTGTAACACCGCCATGGTGTGCAGACACGCACCAGCCTGACCCGCTGCCGAGTACCCCTTGCCCACCAGCGCTGATGTTGTGCGCAGCGGCTTGGAGGGCAGCGCCGGAGCCTTTAATGACGATGCCGCGCCGGGAGACAGATAGCTCGCGAGCGTCTGTTCAACCCGGGGCATCGCCTTATAACCGCGCTCATTCGTCCCCGCTACGCTGCCGTAGTGATCAGAAGCGGGGATGAAGACGCGGGCCGAGAAGGGTTTTTCCCACGATTTACACACCTCGGCGTGCAAATCGGGAAAAAAAAGGCAGGCTTCGGCGCGGAGGTGGCGGCTTAGTTCGCAGAAAACGCTCATCAAGTTTACTTTTCTGCGGTTCAGCCTTTTTCTCGGCTGGCCATTCGATGTTTAACTTGGCCACAGCACGAGTAACCACCTCCAAAAGCTTCTCATACTGGGGCGATTTAGGGGGTGAATCCTCAGCGACATTCACCACATCAACCTCCTCGGAGGAAGATAGATGAAGCGCCGAGCCCGCTCCCCGGGGAGAAGTAGCGCCGGAGCGCGCCCGATCCCTGAGAGCGGGCGCTGGATCTGGCAGGTGAGGAAGAAGATAGGGACTCGCCCGTCTCCATTCCCTCTGCCAAATCCAACTGCGAACCCCACGAGCGAGATCGCCGCTCCGCCTCGGCAGAAGCGGGACCAGCGCCGCGGGGAACGCTAGCGAAGGCTCCCTCGGTGAAGAGAGCCCTCCGGGAACGGAGAACATGCAGGGCAAGCCGCTCGCACTGCGGGCAGTCGCCTCTCTCGAGAGCCGACTCTGCATGCTCCGCTCCCAGGCAAACAACGCACAAACTGTGTGTATCCCCGCCTGAGATATAGCGAGGACAGGGAGGAACACACAGTCTGAAACGCTGCTTGCCTTCGCCCATTTTGTGTTTGGTCTTGGAGGGTGCTTTTGGCATACTTGGGATGACAAACAACACTAAATAAGACTCACAAACGTAAAGTTTCTTGAACAATACAGACACACAGAGAGCGCTTGCTGAAGACAGAAAGGCTGGTGCCGGCTGTGTTTCTCCGGCTTTTATGCTTCCTGGTCTCTGACGTCACCCGCCTATGACGTCTCGCCCATCCATTGGACTGATTACACACATGATTCAGAGACGCCATGCTGGGGGCGTTCCCCAATCGTTCTCGACGCAGCTCGAGTTCCTGAAGAGGAACTTAGATTTACTTTAAATTTAAGTAAATAATTTACTTAAGCTCAAGAACAAGACAGAAAATTAAATAATTTAAGTCGGATTAAGTATAAAATGTGCTTTAGAGTAATGACAGGGCTGTTGCACTTTTTTCAGTGTATCAAAAAATATATCTGGTGTCTGAATAGTTTTTGGTTTGACTGTTAAAACTACAAAGTAGTCAAGAGCAGTGAATAATTTTCATTTTCATTTTCTTGGATTAACATTACAGCAGCCAGTAGCTAAATTAGGCGCTGTCACTTTAAGAGACGATGAACGCATCCAATATAATACACATCACATTTTCCTCAACTGTTTACTTTCACTTAAGAAATAACTGACAGTTTTTTCGAGAATAATTTCTAAGGTGGATATTTTGACATATTTCGTATGTATTTGTCGGCACTAGAGCAAAAATAAGCAAATTCGATGTTCAAGTGTTTTGATCAAAACACATGAAAACACTTATTTTTAGCGTCTCGAGACGCCTTTCTCTGCGTGAGCCCTGAACACCAGAACACCGCGAGTACTGAATCGGGCTCTTTCACATTTTGTTGTTTGTTTCAAACTGCGATTTGTATTTGTTTGTTCCGGTGCAGGAGGGACTTTGAGGAGAAATTTGCAGAAGAGAGCTCGGTTCAGTGTCGCTGTCCGTTAGGCTGGCCTCAACCAGTCGGTTATATGAAATATCAAGGTGAAAGTCATCATAGCTCGCTTAGACCCAGCTCCCAACCCAACTTTGAGAATAGATTAACTGCGATATTTTTTTTATCGCCCGATAAGAGTCTCGCGTTAACGCAGCACGTTAACGGCGATAACTATGGAGTGAGATTCATGCCAAAACCTCACACACACACACACAAAATGTGTTTTACTCACACCCAACGATTCACAAACAAACTCAGTGTGGTTTGCAAATACAAAACATCACTCACAAACTAATGCATTATGTTCTGCAAATAAAAAACGTAGCTATCAATCAAATACAGTACGTTTTACATATACAAAGAAACGTATGTCTTCAAGGACAAAAATATCTTCCAAGTACAAACTAAAATCTTTCAAGTACAAAACAAAATCCTTCAAATACAAAACAAAATCCTTCCAGTACAAAACAAAATCCTTCAAGTACAAAACAAAATCCTTCAAGTACAAAACAAAATTCTACAAGTACGAAAAACTGTCACGTGACTTTTGGCACAAATTTTCCGCCTTGCTGATCCACACGCAAATGCCTTCAGATCCACACACGTTAGTAAACTGTCATGTAATTCGCACTCCACAAAAGCAGGTGGCGCTGTTAGCGACTTGCTTGGCGCCGCCACCGACATGCAAACAGGAGAGAAGAAGAAACGCTAGTGTGAGGGACGTTTTGAACATGATGAGCGGCTAACAGTTGAGTTTCCAGTCATTGCTGGTGAAAAATCAGCCTGAAGGGGTTGTTATTCGCTATAACAACCGCCTCGCTATACATGATCCCACTTATTACATCGCTACCTACAAAATAAATAAATACTTTAACAAAATTTATTGATTTTAAAAACGATTGTATTGCTTCCGATAAAGAAAATAGTCCGTTACGCGTCCATACCAACGGTCTGTTTTTCATGGCAAGGGTGTGTTTAGACCTCCAAATCAACCCTGGTCTTCTCCTGCTAGTGTCTAATAGAATATAAAGGCTTTATTCCATGTCAAATCAGTCAGAATCCAGGAAAGTGGTTGCAGCAACATCTCAGATGAAGAGTTTTTCTATATTATTAGATTAGATTAGATTAGATTCAACTTTATTGTCACTGCACATGTAGGTACAAGGCAACGAAATGCAGTTAGCATCTAACCAGAAGTGCAATAAGCAGTAAGTACAGAATAAAGGTCTATAATATGTACAATAACTATACAGGTAAGTATTATGGACATAATTTACAGATATTAAATACTATAAGCAAGATATACAGATAGGTGTACTATGAACATACTATACAGATGGGCTATGTAAAAGTGTATGTACACTATAGGCAGAACTATGAACATAATTTACAGTATTGCAATGGACAGTAAAGTGCATAGAAAAAATATTACAATGTGCAAATGGATTGTACAGTGTTCCTGGATGAACAGACAGTAGTGCAAGTAATAACAAGTTACTGTTTTTTGCTTGTTGTGAATAAATAAATAAATCAGTCACAGTGTTGAAGAGGGGGAGGAGTCTATGTGTGTGGTGTGGGGGGTATTGAGGGGTGTCAGAGGGCAGAGTTCAGCAAGGAGACAGCTTTAGGGAAAAAGCTGTTCCTGAATCTTGTGGTCCTTGTTCGGAGGCTCCTGAAACGCCTCCCGGAGGGGAGGAGGTTAAACAGTCTGTGGTCAGGGTGAGAGGAGTCCTTCAGAATGCTGCGAGCTCGACGTAGACAGCGTTTCCTCTGGATGTCCTCAAGAGCAGGAAGTGGTGTCCCTGTGATGCGCTGGGCAGTTTTCACCACCCTCTGCAGTGCCTTGCGGTCAGCCACTGAGCAGCTCCCATACCAAACTGTGATGCAACTGGTCAGGATGCTCTCGATCGCACACCGGTAAAAGTTCACCAGGATGGATGAAGACAGCTGGTTCTTCTTCAGTGTCCTGAGGAAGAAAAGGCGCTGGTGAGCCTTCTTGACCAGGTTGGAGGTGTTTGTGGCCCAGGACAGTTCCTCCGAGATGGTGGTTCCCAGGAACTTGAAGCTGGAGACACGTTCAACAGCCAGCCCGTTAATGTGGATGGGGTCATGCGTGCTTCCATTCTTCTTCCTGAAGTCCACAATGAGCTCCTTTGTCTTATTGGTGTTAAGGAGCAGGTTATTGTCAGCGCACCATGTGGCCAGGTGCTGTACCTCCTCCCTGTAGGCAGTCTCATCGTTGTCACTGATGAGGCCAATCACCGTGGTGTCATCTGCAAACTTAATGATGGAGTTGGATCCATGCACAGGCTTGCAGTCGTGGGTGTAAAGGGAGTAGAGGAATGGGCTCAGCACACAGCCCTGTGGTACGCCAGTGTTAAGTGTGATGGTGGTGGAGTGGGTGTGACCTGACCGAACATGCTGAGGCCTGTTGGTCAGAAAGTCCATAATCCAGTTGCAGAGGGAGGTGTTGATGTCCAGGTCTTCAAGTTTTGTGGTCAACTTGGAGGGAATGACGGTGTTAAATGCTGAACTGAAGTCAACAAACAACATCCTAACATACGTGTTGTTATTGTCCAGGTGTGTGAGTGCAGAGTGCAGCACTGTACATACTGCATCCTCTGTGCTCCTATTTCTGCGGTAGGCAAATTGGTGTGGGTCCAGTGTGGGTGGGAGGCAGTCTTTGAGGTGTGCTAGGACCAGTCGCTCGAAGCACTTCATAATGATGGGTGTGAGTGCTACGGGGCGATAGTCATTCAGGCACGTTGGGGAGGAGTGTTTCGGTACTGACACAATGGATGTGGACTTAAAACATGTTGGCACAGTTGCTTGGGTGAGGGACAGGTTGAAAATGTCTGTGAAGACCCCTGCAAGCTGCTCTGCACATGCCCTAAGCACACGTCCAGGAATGCCATCCGGGCCAGCAGCCTTGCGTGCGTTGATCCGGCTCAGTGCAGTGTGGACATCTGTGGAGGTGAGTTTAAGGGGTTGGTGGTCTGCTGAGGGTGAGATTTTGGTGGCCATCTCCTTGCTGTCGCTGTTGAAGCGAGCATAAAAGTCATTTAGCTCGTTAAGGAAGGAGACGTCCGTGACTGTTGGTGTGGAGTTGCTTGACTTGTAGTCACTGATGATCTGGATGCCCTGCCACATGCGTCGGGGGTCAGAGTTGGAAAAGTGTTCCTCTACCTTCAGCTTGTAGCAGTACTTGGCCTTTTTGATGCCCCTTTTCAGGTTAGCCCTGGATTTACTGTAGGCCTGAGTGTCATCTGACCTGAAGGCAGCGTTGCGGTCTTTCAGCAGAAGTCGAACCTCCTTGTTCATCCATGGCTTCTGATTAGGGTATGTTGTTATCTGTTTTTCTGTTGTTACACTGTCAATGGTGGAGTTGATGTGATCCAGTACAGAGGAGGTGTAGATATCAATGTCCGTGTGAGAGCCACAGGCAGCCTGTGAAGCAAACATACTCCAGTCAGTGTGTTGAAACCTGTCTTGAAGTAAAGAGTCTGCTCCAGTTGGCCACACTTTGATGGTCCTCACTGATGGCTTCACACGGTTGATGAGGGGTGAATACTTAGGGGTGAGAAACAAAGAAAGGTGATCAGACTGTCCGAGGTGGGGGAGGGGGCTCGCGATGTAAGCTCCATTGATGTTTGTATAAACATGATCCAAAGTTTTGTCTCCTCTGGTGTGGCAGGAAACATGCTGGTGAAATTTGGGGAGTACTGTTTTTAATTTGCAGTGATTAAAATCACCCGCGACAATAAAAGCAGCCTCTGGGTGAGCAGTCTGTTGTTTACTAATGGCTGCATGAAGTTCGTGCAAAGCAAGCTTGGCATTAGCATCCGGTGGAATATAGACTGCGGTTATTATGGTGGAAGTGAACTCCCGTGGCAGATAAAAAGGTCTACATTTAACCATGAGAAACTCTAGGTTAGCTGAGCAGTGTCTCCCAACAATGACAGTGTTCGTACACCAAGCTTTGTTGACATAAATGCACAATCCACCACCTCTTGTCTTGCCGGAGTCATCTGCCGTTCTATCTGCCCGGAGCGTGTAGCGTCCTGCTAGCTCAATAGCATTGTTGGGTACGTCGCTGTGTAGCCATGTTTCCGTGAAAACCATGACATTGCAGTCCATAAGTCGCTTACTGTGGGTGATGCGGAGTCGTAACTCATCCATTTTGTTCACCAGTGACCGCACATTAGCGAGGAAAATGCTGGGTAAAGAGAGCCGGAGCGGTGTTAGCTTTAGCTTGGCTCTTAGACCTCCGCGCTTCCCCCGCCTTTGTTTACGATCTCGACGCCGCCTGCGAGCACTTCCGCCCGGCCGGGTAGAGTGCGAAGCCTCGGTTGTTCTAGCGATCTCAGGGATGAGTCGAAGATTGGTGATAAAACTGTTGGTAAAGTCCTCACCGATATCCAAAAGCTCCTGTCGGGTGTATGATGTTAAAGCAAAGCTGTTCAGTACGAACAGACCCGAGATGAGCAGGAATAATACTGCAAAATTGCAAAAACTGGAGAGACGCTGAGCCTCGCGATGTGTTCGCGCCGCCATCTTGGTCTAGAAATTAGAAATTATATTTGGGTCCCAAAATCAAGGCCTGTAAAAATATTCATATTTTTTGTCAGTCCTTGAGATTGTCATTTTTATAGCATCAAAAACACAATCAGAGAACCATGTTTGGGCATTAATATCTTAAAGTGTTATTCATAGCCTCACCAAACTTTGCAGGATGGAAGACAAACATGTTCTTAGTATAACTGAACCAAAGTTTGTACTGCATGTCTATTGAGATTCTACAAGGCCCTAGATTTGGGTAAGTGGCTAAACCCCTGATACTGAGGGTATTATAAACTCATTTTCTGCATCCATATCATACCAGCAGGCTGTCAGCATACATGGGTGCTGCATTTTTTTTAAAGCTGAAAATTAGGACATAACCTGCTTGTTAATAACCCTTAACCCTTGCTAAAAAGAACTATACGTATGAAGTATGTGCAAAGATTTTATTTGAATTAAAGTATATTCAATCAGTAAGAATAAACTTGGCAATGGGTATGGCACTGGTCCTTGAGGGAGGTTCAGGGGGGTATATATAAATACACACAACTTTTTAATTCTGACTTTTTCTAGAAATAGACTATTTTTCCACAAACTTCTTTATAAATTTTACCAAAAAATGCATCCCATTGACATTAATTTGAACATACATTGACAAAGAAAGTAATGTTATTCAGTCTCAGAATTAATATTGTGTATTTCTGGAGTTTGTTACAAAATGTTATCAAATGTGTTCCGGGTCCTTGATGTAAAAATGTTTGAGAACCACATAAACACTTTACATGTCTTTTCAGGTATTGTACCTACCACATTTGGACTGGGAGGACAGTGGCCTGCCTGATGAGCCACACCATGGTGTCACTGTTCCTGAGATGGGCGATGTACTGAGTGATGAACAAATGGCAGCACTAAGGGCAGCCATAAATCCCCTGGGACACTCCCAATCACATGGCTCAGACATCTACCTACTTACTGTGGAGTATGTCCAGCACTTACTAGGCTTACAGTAAAATGTACTCAGCAAAGGACCTGATTCAATGATAATGCAGCACAAATACAAAAAGAACACTTATCTACAGAACAGTGCCCCTGCTAATAACTGGTTTGTAAGATGTTACAGTAACACAAATAAATATTTCTGAATCAGTGAGGTGGTCTAATGTTTGATTTTTCTCTGTTTAATCAAATCAGACCAGCAGACATGCCCCGTGTTAGGACTGCCAGCGGCAGCAGGAAGAATAGCTTTCCTCAAGCAGTGCTAGCAGCAGACTTTAAGACTTTCAGCTCTCTTAATGTCGTAATGAATGTTCAAACCAAACACATGTAGATTGTATTATTTTTTTTATTGTAGTGTGAATACAATCTTAAAACATCTGGGGGGTTGGAACAAACAAAAAAAAAAACAATCTTTCTCTTTTTTTTTTTACTATGGGGACCTGGTTTTCTCTTCCTTATGGGGCGGTCACACTGCACTTTTCTCTCCATTGACTTCCATTCATACGCATGCGAATGCGTCAGACCGGAAACGCAAGCTCATGCGAAAAATTTCGCATTTCGCTGCATTCCAAAGTTCAAATTTGGTGAACTCTGACCTGCGAATTCGCATCACGTGAAGATGTGGGACCAGTAGAAGATCGATACGTCACTGCGTGACCTCTCTGTACAGAAATTCAAATTCAAAAATGAAGGAAGCGCTATATAACTTTAGTTGTAGCGCAGCGTCCTATTTTATATAATACATATTTAAAAGATTATAAAAAATAAAATAAAGTATCTGCATGGTTTGTAGTGTCAACCGGAACAGATGATAGATTTGAATGTGGATGTTTTATAATTGTTTATTGCTTAGGGTGTATATATTTATATAGAGAGATACAGAGAGTACAATATAATAAGACGCCGTCGCAAAAGACACAGTACAAGCACATATTAATCCATGTTGTGATAATTGAGGAAAGACCGTTTTATTGCTCTGCCCATATTCGCAGCGGTGTCTGAAATAATTTTGCATGTTTAAAGTCTAGTGTGACCGCGCCTTTAACCAACTTGTGCAGCTCTGTGAGTGCATCTAAAATGCCTTTTGGGATGAGAACCTGGTTAGAGGCAGCACTAAAAAGAACAGCCTCCTGAAAACACACAAATTCAAGGTAATCCAGGTCAAGGGGTTGCTGACAGACAATATGCTGGAGCCGTGTGTGGATTCTCTCTAACATTGTGCAAGCAGTTCCTAGAGAGAGGGGAAAAGAGGAAAAATGTATGAGGTCAAAAATGCTGGTGTAACTGAACATGACCAGTAAAATGACCAAAAACTACACTTTGGTTCATTCTTAATATCTTCATGACCATTGAATTTAAATTAAATTAAATTTAAATTAAATTTATGCATTTAGCAGACTCTTTTATCCAAAGCGACTTACAGTGCAATCAGGCTATCAATTATTACATATCATTAGTGATAGAGACCTCAAATAATGACACATGATAATGATTACGATTAAGAAAATGTAATAATTGATATCATATGGATGCAGAAAATGAGTTTATAATACCCTCAGTATCAGGGGTTTAGCCATTTACCCAAATCTAGGGCCTTGTAGAATCTCAATAGACATGCAGTACAAACTGGTTCAGTTATACTAAGAACATGTTTGTCTTCCATCCTGCAAAGTTTGGTGAGGCTATGAATAACACTTTAAGATATTAGTGCCCAAACATGGTTCTCTGATAAGTGTTTTTGATGCTATAAAAATGACAATCTCAAGGACTGACAAAAAATATGAATATTTTTACAGGCCTTGATTTTGGGACTCAAATATAATATAGAAAAACTCTTCATCTGAGATGTTGCTGCAACCACTTTCCTGGATTCTGACTGATTTGACATGGAATAAAGCCTTTATATTCTATTAGACACTAGCAGGAGAAGACCAGGGTTGATTTGGAGGTCTAAACACACCCTTGCCATGAAAAACAGACCGTTGGTATGGACGCGTAACGGACTATTTTCTTTACAATCGTTTTTAAAATCAATAAATTTTGTTAAATTATTTATTTATTTTGTAGGTAGCGATGTAATAAGTGGGATCATGTATAGCGAGGCGGTTGTTATAGCGAATAACAACCCCTTCAGGCTGATTTTTCACCAGCAATGACTGGAAACTCACCTGTTAGCCGCTCATCATGTTCAAAACGTCCCTCACACTAGCGTTTCTTCTTCTCTCCTGTTTCCATGTCGGTGGCGGCGCCAAGCAAGTCGCTAACAGCGCCACCTGCTTTTGTGGAGTGCGAATTACATGACAGTTTACTAACGTGTGTGGATCTGAAGGCATTTGCGTGTGGATCAGCAAGGCGGAAAATTTGTGCCAAAAGTCACGTGACAGTTTTTGTACTTGTAGAATTTTGTTTCGTACTTGTAGGATTTATACTTGAAGGATTTTGTTTTGTACTTGAAGGATTTTGTTTTGTACTTGAAGGATTTTGTTTTGTATTTGAAGGATTTTGTTTTGTACTTGGAAGATTTTAGTTTGTACTTGGAAGATATTTTTGTCATTGAAGAAGACGTTTCTTTGTATATGTAAAACGTACTGTATTTGTTTGATA
>NC_068400.1:3450638-3472101 GCF_023724105.1 Carassius gibelio
AATACCTCTTTAGTGTCTTTAAAAGAAATGCCTTTTGGGCCCCTTTGACTGAGAAAATGAGGATAGGATGTTCCCAGCATACCTTAATCAGTACCATTGAGGTATCTCAGTGCACAAGCCCTCAAATCTGCACTGAATCTTCCTCACTGATGGGGGATGGGTCAGTTACAGATGACATCATCGGCTGGAGTTGTGTGCTGTGCTTGTGTGTTGCAGAGATTTTGCAGTCTTGTAAGAAGGACGAAGTCTCTCCCTGATGACCACATGAGGACTGACTTGCAGCCACATTCGACAGTTAGTATCATGATACAAATGAGAACAAACACCCATTTGCACTTTGAAAATGCACGTTCGGTGTTAAAATTGATGTGATGGCATGTGATATCACTAGAGGGCATTACTGCCCCAACACTTACTGTATATGTGTATGCTCTTCTTTATAAAAACAACAAATAGAATACAGGAAAGTGTGATTACAGCCTAAACCGGTATAGCTAGGAAAGTACAGCACTAAGGTTGATCCTCAAAAAGATGCTAAAATGTCAATACCAGAAAAACTGTTAGGGCATCACTAGGGGGCATCGATATCACAATATTTCTTTCTCTGTTTCTACATAACATCTGGGATTGTGCAGGCAATATCCATTCTGTAACATATTTTCTGCAGTAGTTCAGGCGTCTGGTCGCCAGAATTAAAATGATTGAACCAATATGTTTAGTCAGGCTGGACTACCATGTCTTCATTGCCTTCCCATTGAGATTTACAGTTTCCTAGCAAACCGATCTGGTCATGACCTACATATATCCACTGTCATATATATGGAACTCGCTAGGACTCATTGTATGATGATTGAGAAGCTATATTCGAACCCTGAGGAAATTATGACCAGCCAATTGATAAAAGCCAAACTGAGTGCAATGAATCAAGCATATGAAGACAGCACAGAGCGATGGTTGAAGTCAGATTCGGAGGCTAGTGTTGCTCCTGTGGGGAGATGAGCGGTTCGGCAGGCTGACTTTATGCACAATGACATGGCCACAGGAACCTGCCAGAGTCCATTAAAATCTTCCCCAGTCAGGTGTCTCCTCTGCTTCTCTACACACAGTCCTCCTGCTCACCGCCAATGCACTCTGCTCCTAGAACAATCAATATGTTAGGTTACCGTCCAGAATGGAACAGGTTGCTCCAGCCTGCTGTGCCATTTCAGCAGGTTTGGGTGGAGGTCAAAGTCAGTTGTTAAACAGATATTATGGTGCAGCTGCTTCCTTGAGCTTCCTGCGCTTGGGGGAATAGAGAACGATGGATAAACAAGCTTTGTTTTATAATAAAGTTTATGTTGAATCTCTTTTGCATGACATATATGGCAGCTATAAGCACCACAAATGTGGACTCGGAGGCAATTTTAGTGTTTTTTGTGGAGCAATTCATCACTTTTTATTTGATCAAGGACCCCACCTACTGCAAATGCCAGCTGAATATGGTTATTTGGATATAGTTAAGTGAATTAATGTTCGCAGGGGATCAAGAACAGATCGCAGTGTTTATTTTACCCTCTAAGCCGAACCATATGTGGACTTCCAGTTTAGTAGGTGTTGTGTCCTCTATGACATAACATCCCACACAAGCTGTGCCAGATTGATAACTTACTGTGATGTTATGAGAGTGGTAGGGGAAAAATGTTGAATTTCCAAATTGAGAACCTCGGTTTTAATTTTAATGTCATGTCTCACTCAGAAGACTTTCACTTTCATGCATTTTTGAAAGACAATTTAAGATGTTTTTATAGCAAGTTAAGAGATGTTGATAAGTAAATCTAGCAGTGAAATGAATCTAGCAGTTTTTTGAAAATTACCTTTCATGCAGTGTGTAATACAGCTCTACTGTAAGTGAATGAAAACATCCTTCAAAGTTTTAAATATGAAACTGCACCATGTATAAAGTTATTGTCTATCAAAAGAAAGAGTGACTCTGAAGAATTAAAACTAGTCGATTTTAAAACAAATCCCAAACCGTTTCATGCTGACAATAACATGAAACATTAACATATTGCAAGCACACTTGTTGGTCTTTTATTGTTGGTCTAAATTAAAATTCATTCTTTGCCACCAGTTGTCGCTTTTGGAGCAGTAAAAATAGCGTTTTCCCCCGTAACGCTGTACACAAGTCAGCACTGCACTCACAAACGCTGCTTTATCAGGCATTACAGGCAAGATTAAATGAAAATGGGAAAAATTGGACTGATCACACAGATCAGCATCACACAAAGAAGGGGTTGAGTGTTGAGCAAGTAAGGTAAAAATAAATGCATATTATAAGACTTTGCATGCATTTCATTCTGTTGTTGGGGACTCCCAAAACCAAAATATGAACCTTTCATTACCCATAATAGGGGAACTTTAGAGAGACTTTATATTATGAACAGACTGCATTTAATTTAGGCTTTTATTTATAGGCTATAAGCCAGTGAAGTTTGTTCTTGCGTGTCACACACACACACACACACACACAGACACACGCACACATACACACGCACACACACACGCGCGCGTTTAAGCTTCTGTTTGCCATATTCAGTGTGCTCTATGTGTGTAGATGCTTACATGTGAATAAAATACTGAATTAAACCTGTTCATCATATAAAGCAATAATGGTTCTTCAGACTAAACTCCTCAAGTCATATGGATTTAATTAATGAAGTGTCAAAATTTTAGTGGAATGGAGGCATAGAAAACTCTCAGGTATTATAAAAAAATATCTTAATTTATGATTGGAAGATGAACAAAAGACTTATGGGTTTGTAAAGCCATGAGGGTGAGTAAATGATGACAGAATTTTCATTTATGGGTAAGCTTAACTAAGTTAGGAAGTGCTCATTCCAGAAAGATGAGCCATATTTTCCAGCCGACAGCTCGCCAGAAAGTTTAGTATGCTAAGAGCTTTTAGGACTCTAATTAATATAGATGTCAGTCATCCTATCAGATGTGTTGGTTTTGTAATTTTATATTTTTTACATTCTGTCTTATAAGTTGTTATTCTATCCTAGGTCTAATATCTGTTCTTTGTCCTTCCTATTAATCATTACAAGTAATTCTCTCAAGTTCTAACAGGGACAGCTTCTAAGATGTCTGTCTTCTCTCTGTCTTGTTTATTTAGTTTCATATTTCAGCATCTGTCAGATTTCTTTTCCTTTTTGACAAGCAGGAAACCAATAACATAGTAGGTGTGTTAACAATGCCAAAACTGGAAGGACGTTGATGGGATTTCAAAATTAAGAAGATTGGGAAAACAAACTATTTGCAGATATTACATTGGAAACCATTCATAAACAAATACTTACACTGTAAAATTATTTTTCAAAATTGCAAATAAAGCAGATCAATGGAAAATACTTTTTCATTCTTTCTACTTTGAAATTCCATGTTTATTTCAATGGGGTTCTTGCTGTTTTTTGTAAATGTGAAATGTACCTGTCATTTCTGAGTGAAAATTATATCTACAGTTTTTTTCAATGTATGGATATGATATTGCTCTTCTTTTTGTTTTCCTTACTAAATTTGAATGTAAGGCTCATAACACACAGTGCTTTGGTGTGAAGCCAAGAGTTGAATGTTTGCTAAAGTTTCAGGCATTTGTTGGCATTTAGTCCGTGTCTGCGCTGAAATACTTTGAAGTACTTGTTTTGGTCAGTGGCTTCAGCGTTTGGGAGAGGGGAACCCTGTTTTTGTAATGCATTTGTTTTGAATGTTCAAGGTGGGCAGGGCCAGAAAGCATTGATTTGAAAATGAGATGTCCCATGTCAAGCCTCATGTCTGAGCGGAAGGTCATGGGGGTATAGAAAGAGCAGGGGGCAACACGGAGGAGCAGGGCACAGGGGTCAGTACTCTGGAGAAACACATGGGGTGGAGGGGTGTTTGAAGTGGGTGGTCTCATGAGAACGCCTGGCAAATTAGGATGCAATCTATGAGTAACTATGGATACAACAACGCATGGCTGGAATACGCATTGGAGCGACATTGACAACAACAACACACATTCTTCACTCCACTGGCTCACTGGGTGTTGATAAATGTAAGATTTAAAGGGAACTAAGTGGTTGGTATAACATTTACTCAATCAAATCCATACAGTATATAAGGAGGCGTATTGGATAATCAGTGCTATAATTTATGACCATCTGTTGTACAGATTTAAGTTTGGACTTTAGAAAACAGATTTAAAGCTAAAGGTTTAAAAGATACATCCACAGGCAGTCCGTAGAATGTTTTTAAATCTGTGTTAAGTATTTGTATATTTTGACATGATAACATTTTCTTATAAAATAAGATAGGAAAAGACCAGATTATTTCGGATTTTATTCATTGAAGATGAGTAATGTTAGTGGTGAATCATGTTTGATTGTGTTTGTTCATTATAAAGACATAATGTAAAAGAGCGTAATTTTGTTTCTGGGGTCAAGTACTTCAAAAAAGTTTGAGAATTGTTGCTGTTGGCCACAAGAAAAAATCATATTTGAATATGATTACTGCACAAAAAGACCACTGAAAAGGTCAATTTAGGATGTATGAGGTCATTGGAAGAGTGGAGGAGGGGATTTGGTGCATCTTGGGAGGTTGGAGAGAGATTGAGGTGGAGGCTTGGGGCTGTCGCCACAAGATTGAATAACTTTTCAGACATTCGTATCACATTTTAAAGGGATAGTTCACTCTAAGTTGAAAATTCTGTCACCGTTTACTAATTGTTTACATGTATGACTGCCAACACAAAAAGAAGGTATTTAAAAAAAGGTCTGGTTTTGATCAGCATACATAAATGTTAAAGGGGTCCAAAACAATGCTGTAGAGGCAAAAAACCAAGGCAAGCCATATGTTTTTGCAACAACATGAGGGTGAGTAAATAACAGACTGTTCATTTTAAGTGAACTGTCCCTTTAACAATTGTCCCCAGATACCCTGAACATCAAATGTGAAGAACACCGAAGAAGCTGAACAAATAGAAAATGTCAGTCATCTGACCTTACTCCGCAGATAATAACATAATGAATCAAAATATACCAATACTAGCAAGAAAATGTCAGTGGCATTCAAACAAGCATGACGTACACCAAATTTGGCATACAAACAAAATAATGCAGGGACACACAAGCACTCAAGAGGAGTAGAAGGGACCTGAAATGCCATTTGCGGTAAAATGAATTCATTTATTGATGTCAACCTCTAACCATTGGCTTTGTCAGCCTCACGCACAATACCTTCAGGAAGAGTGAAGGAGATCATTGATTACCCCTCTGCCAGGATGGATAAGCTATGATCTCTTTCCTCTCACTCACATCTGTCAACCATCGTCTCCCGCTGTTTATACTGTAGTGGATTTAATTCTCCCCGAGAATAATCTTGTGATTATAATTGAAACTGATTTGAGTAGTTTCAATGAGATTTGTTTAAGAGAACATACAGTTTATGGAGCATGTTTACAGACCTTGTCATTGAGGCAACTAGATCACCAAAGGATAACTCTGACCAGGTCATTGTCCATTGAAATAGGTCAGAGTTGTCCTTCTATGACAGTCTGAGAGACGCTTGTTCCCTCTCATTCTGGATTTGGCCGAGGCCACTACTTGTGGGTCGCTGTAAAAGAGCGACCTGTCCCATGAGCTCATTCATCAATTGATCAGTTGGCAGACTGAGCTCTTTCATCAGTTTGAAAGACAGCTATATGAATCCTCTTTATATCTCGATTCACTCCCCCACTGCCTTGTAATGCCATACACAAATTAAAGATGAAGAACAACCCTTTATAAAAACCTTTATCTTCATCAGGACAATTACAGTAGTTAGATGGGAAAACCAATACTGTGTTCATTCTGTCCTTCTTACCTCAATACATCAATACATGAAACATAGGTTACTATGACTCACTTCGAAACTAAATTGCTTCAAATAATACAATACGTACAAAGCTTAGTCACTAAAAAGTTATCCAGGCTGGTTATGTTCTGGTCTGACTGGTGGACCAGCACCACCATGCTTTTTACCAACATAATCTTCAACCAGTATAATGATGGTCAACTTGCTGGTTAAGCTTTTTAACCACACCATTATCTTATTCTGTCCAAAACCTAAAAACAGACTGGTCTTTTTAACAGCGATGCTCTGCCAATTCCTCCGGCTTATCATGCACAGTACAAAATTCTTATTACAGTTTTTAAAGCTCTTCATGGTCCTGCACCGCAGTATCTAGCAGATCTTATTCATCCTACTCTCCTGCTCAGACACTTAATTCCTCCGGAGCCAATTTATTAACGGGTCAAGATTGTCCTCCATGGGTGGTAGTTCTTTCAGTGGCCCCTAGACACTGGAATTCTCTCCTGCAGTATCTCTGTGAAATTTCATCTCTTCCCACCTTCACATCTCAATTGAATATGTGCTGTTTACTTTGTGTTGTTCAGATGCTTATGTGCGCTGTCTCTTTTGTGTGTGTGTGTGTGTGTGTGTGTGTGAAATGAATTGTTTGCTCTAGTTTCTCCCCTTTTCTTTTTTCTATTATTATTTAATACTACTATTCTACTATTATTGTTATTATTATTCGCAAAATCTATAATAGTAATAATAAACTAAAATTAACTGTTGTTATTAGATTTGTGAAATAATAATAAATCATTTTTTATTATTAATTGTTATTATTATGTATGTTGTATACACAGTAATAATAAAAATAGCCTTTTATTTTAAAATATTCTAAATATTATTAATAATTATTATTATTAATTTACTACTACTAATTTGACTACTACTACTAATAATAATAATTATATATATATATATATATATAAAATTAGTTTTATTTATTTGGCACTTTTGTAATGTTGCTTTTCAGAATCAGCAAATAAATCACAATAAAAATCACAATTAAATGAGCTGTTTATAGAAATAAAAGGCATTTTTCATCCATGCGAATATAAAATCTTGTAACATAATTCTAAAGATGAGAGGTAGTCATAAACAGAAGAAAAAGACATTGAAGCTGTAAGGACTGAGTAAAGGGAGCAGGGGAGGAGGAGCGGAGGGGGTTTAAAGGTGAAGGTAGTAGCAGGGCTAAGAGTGTAACAGTATCTTTTCCCTCAACAAATGTTTCCTCACATTGCCCTGTTTGGGCTGCAGAGCTGAGATCTGTCTGTCTGCGAAGGGGAAACTGTTTATTTGAATGAAATGTCATTCCTGGGGTTCCATATGGAACTGGTATATCCTTCATTTTTATGTGGTCTGTTTGATTTGCGAAATCAGGAGCTGTCCTGCACTGCACTCAGGCTGAATGCTTCGGTTAAGGTCTTTACAGTTTCCTATAGGTACACTTTCCAGACCACAGGGGGGAACTAACTCTGTGTAAATTGGCTGAGGTCCATCATGCCGTCTTCTTAGGGTTGGAGAAACAGACAAAGTCTGTGCTGCTGTCTAAAAGGACCACTTGTTTGTTACGCTTGAGTATGACCCTCATTAATACCGGCCACTTAAGTTCTCATGGATTCTGTGTGAGCTACCTGGACCCCAACTTTAAAACAACATGGTTTCAGATTTTAAAAGTCTACTTTCCATTCAGCAAATAAATACATAACTAAAGCACCAATGTTAGGGAGAGATACTAGTTTTCTTACTGTACGGCTCCAGTTTCCACGTCTTTGGTTCATTGTCTGAGAGGAAAGGCTCCAGATCTGGTAGAAAGATCAGATCCAGACTTCCGGGAAAAGAATCACTCTTTAGCTGTTATGTGAAATATTAATAAAAACAAAACACTTTCACTTCAGTTATAACTGCAATTTTTTGCTTTAATCTTGGTTTTTGTGATGCTTCTCATTACTTCATGCTCACTTTGCTGTTAAACAAAATGATTAAGTGAATGCAGACCATTATTGCTAAAATCAATAATGCTCCGAGTGCCTAAGGATGGGAAAACATCAGAATTTTAATGATTCTGTTTCAGATTCAGTTCCTATTAATGATTACAGTTCCTTAATGAGTTCTGATTAATTCAGTAACCATTACATCATAAAAAAAAATATGTTTTTGAGAGAAGTCTCTTGTGCTTACCAAGGCTGCAATAGAAAACACTATTTTCCTGTTTAACACTGTAAAGCTGCTTTGACATCATTTGTATTGTATAAAGCACTAAACAAAGGTGACATGATTTGATCTGATATTTATTTGATACATAATTACCAATAATACCGTAAAAATTTAATATTGTAAAATAATATTGCAATTTAAAATAACTGATTTCTCTTTTAATATATTTTAAAATGCAACGTATTCCTGTGATGGGAATAAATAAATGTCACCATGGAAAGAGACTTCTTTCAAAAAAAAAAAAAAAAAAAAAAAAAAAACAAATTAAATATATATATATATATATATATATATATATATATTGTAAATCTTTTAAAAAGGTTTGATAATGTATCTGTGAACAGTAATAAACAGCAGGAAATTATCCACATGTTCAGTTTTCTCTTTTTCCCTTTGCATTGTTGAGAGCTCATGTTTTAAAATCATAACCAACTGAATATCATTCAATCAATATCACTCTGTATTTTCTTTTCTACCCATTCTCGCTTCCCAACCATATTTAACTAAAATGATAACTGATTTTTAATCTAATTGCTGCATTTACAGTTTTCTGCATAAACCAGTAAAGTGGCTTAAATTCCGCTGATTCTGAAATGTCGTGAGGTCCCTATGTAATGGCATAGGCTGATTAGAATTAATGAAAGCCCTGTTTTTTTGTTTGTTTGTCTGTTTTTTTATCCTAGACTGAACTGTTGCCAAATAAAAACACAAAACTGGTTTGATTTGCCTGTGCACTGAAACTGTTGCTTGTGTTGCCTTCTGACCGTTGGGAAGCATTTCCTTGTCCTTGACCCAGTTATACAAGTATGCACCTCTTGCGTCAAGGAGCTTCTTTTTGTCCACATAGTTTGATCATTCAGATGTTCTGTCAATCCAGGAGGGAGATAAAAAGACTGCGTGATTGATAAATGAGGGGAATTGACCGCTGCCCGTGATGACCAGACGTCAGCATCTTTGACAGGCTAATGTATCGTAATGTACTTTGAAGGGATCAGTCATGACCAGTAAGAGGCTAATAGTAAAAAAGTTCATAGCCATATGAAAACAATGAAGAGATTTTTATTTTATTTTTTTTTAGTTTCTTGGTTCGTGAAGAACAGTTCTCCAGGGTACTAGTTGCATGGAAGATACATAAACCTGTGCATCAAGCATATGTGCACACCTGTTCTCCTCTGCATCGTTGATCAAAACCAGGACAAATATAGAACTAACAAGAATTATGTAAACTACAGGAATGCAGGTTATTCATGTGGATGAAACCTCAAAGTATGAGAATGTGTTTGTTGAATTAGTTCTACTAGTACATACTCTACGTCACAAGCTATCAGCTGCTTTTAATTCACAACCCAGATTTTAGGGGAACAAAGAAAAAAAGTTGCATCAGTAAACATTTATTACTTTGTTGTTGCTGTTGTTATTATTTTCATTATTATATACCTTTATTTTTCAGCTAAGATTCATTGAAAAGCTGTGGTAAAAATGTATAATGTTACATTAATAAAGTTAGAAAATATCTCTATTCAAAGAAATACTATTATTTGTACTTGCTATTAATCAAAAAAATATGTAACAATATTGATTATAATAATATAATAAATATGATAATGTTAATATTTATATATGTTATGTGATATTTAGTATAAATATTTTTACACCAATTAAAGATTATATTTTTAAAATAAATTCAAATTTACAACAGTTGTGTAAAATTGTATTATTATTTCAAAAATATTAATTAATTTATCATTTTTTTTGTCTTGCTATATTTTTGATCAAACAAATGCAGCCCTGGTGAGCAAAAGAGACAAAAAATCTCACTGACAAAATAAAATAATAATAGTGTGTGTGTGTGTGTATATATATATATATATATATATATATATATATATATATATATATATATATTCTCTTAGTCTAAATGGTTTGAAATATTTCATTTCTATCTCTTTTTGTACGCGGTACTTAGCTCACTTTTTCTCCAGGTGCTGGCTTGACTTTTTTCAGTCAGAATCTGTGCTATGCTCAGTGCCGGAGCTGGCACTATACATCACAGGGATGTGCTCTTTACGGAAGGATAACCTGTCACCCGCGCTGCAGGGTGACCTGAGGGAGTTGAGCTCTGAATGTTCCCACCACGCTGTACCCAGGCAGTATAACTGTCACACAGAGGAACACGTCCTGACTCATGCGTTCCCTTACGTCTTCCAGAGCAAAGGACACAGGTCTCTGAAGTGGGGACATCTAATGCCCTCGGAGGGATCGTCTTATGTAAAGAACTGAAATATTCATTTGTCCACATGAGGGGGCTTTTCACTGCAAACACCTTAGTTGTGCGCACACACACAATCTAGGTCAGCCAGTGTATGTTCTACTGTTATGTCAAAACTATATATATATATATATATATATATATAATGTCCATCAGAGACCTGCCATTGTGGCCAGTAGTTATTGGTAATAAAAATGTAATTATTCTAAAGCGTAACTGTATTTAAAAGTAAAAAAAGATTTTCATGACTGCAAAATGAAGTGTAAATACTGTAAATGAAGTGTCTACTTGCAATAGTTCCACTTTAGCACAATCAAATATACTTAAGTATAACTTTAGTTAGACCTCAGCTCTACTTCTGCGCAATTAAAGTGCATTAAGTACAAAATTAGTTGTTCCAATTTATTATGCTAAAAGTACAATTGCAGTGTATTTTTATTAAGCGCATAAATATGTAAATGTATTAGTAATATAAATGAGTAAAAAAAAAATGAGTTGAAATTTGTGTTTCAAACACATTTTAGTAGCCTATATATGTTTTTTTCACTGGGGTAATTGAAGTGTTTAAATTAAGTAAAATTAGCAACTGGAAAATATTTTTTTTTGCTACAATTTAATTTAATTTAATTACATTTCGTTAAATTTAATTTTAAATTAAAGTCTTTAAGGTTTTTGGATTTTGAGGTTGAATTAAGTTTACCTTTATCACACTTTTCAAGTGTATTATTGCAATTTACAGTATCTTTGGGTCTTTTCATCAGTTATTATCGTGTCTGAAACTAACTGACGTAGGAAATCATCACACCTACTATAGTACAGTGTGAGTAAAATGGGAATAGTGCGTTAGAGGCAGCAGGGAGAGGAAACAGGCACGAAAGAGGAGGGATTTCCAGGAACTGCTCATAATCTTACCTTTATCAACTTTCCTCCCTCAGGGCTGATTGACTGGCCTGGTTGTGACATAAAGCAGAGTATAAAACAAACACATTCACGTGCTGTACACCAGTGGTCACCAACCTTTTAAAGCCCAAGATCACTGTCCTCAGCTTTGATGAAAGACAAGATCTACCTACTGAAGAACTGATAGCAAAATGTACCTTCAGTGACACATTCATGAAGAAATGTAACTGTATTTTTTGTGTTATTATTGGGATCATCTTGATGGGTTGGCGAACTGCTGTACAGCCATGTCTACATCGTGAAGGGTCCCTGGTGAATTTAAAGGGTTTGTGTTGCTGCTCTATCAAAATGTGCATTATCTCGTTCTGGGAATCTGTGTTTATTGTGTTTTTTAAAAGGTCACATGGGTGGCCAGACTATGACACAACTTTCCGTCTGTCAACGAGCCATAGCTTAACTTGTTAATTGACCCTTCGCAAAGAGCTTGATTGATCTAACCAATCATAACGCCGAATAATGCCCAGACTTTATTTCATAACAGAAATAACCTGTTCTGTCTTGTCTGTCGGCGTGTTGTCAGTTTCCTATCTGCTCCGCAGTGTATTTTTTCACTGCGTGAGAACATGATGTGTGGTGTGAGAGTGGCATGGGTTGTCGGACATAGCAACAGTAACTAGGGAGGGTAGGTTTTGCGAAGGGTCACTGTAAATACATTAAGGATTCATTTTAAAGCTTTTTTTGTTTCGTTTTTTTTTTCTTCAAAATGCTTTTTGAAGTTTTTGTTCTTTGCAATAGCCAAATCCTGATATAATCAGAAGCTGAAACTTTGAAAATTGTTTATCCTTTAATTAAATTGTGAACACAGGCTTATCTTATAAAAATATAATTAATAATAGTACAATTGGTGATATAGTGTGGATGTTGTCACACACTTTACTGCTGTGAATTATTTCTTGTTTTGGGTTTATCAAATTCTCAAACAAATCTCTTTAACATCTCTACCATTATTGCTTAAAATGAGATCTTGGAACACAAAAAAAATTACTATGGAAACTATGTTAATATTTCAGCAAACAGTGGAAAAATTATGATCACAAAACCTTTAATGAAAACAGCAAGCATGTAAATGGTATAACAAATAATGTAAATAAAACTAAAATTTATAACCAATATGACACTGAAGTACCCTCGTTCTCAGTTGCATACATTTTTAATTTTTTTATTCTCTAGTTATTAAAAAACAGATAATTCAACAATATGATAATATGATGATAAACCATCATACAAAACCAGTGCTAGAGTAAACAGGTGTCTTAAAAACTTCCTGGTGTGACATCTTGGCCCAGTCTATAAAAGGTGTTACTTCTGCTTGATCAGTGCTGCCAGAATGAATAAATGTTCTAGAAACAAAATGATGTCATATGCTGTTCTCTCTTTTCCTTCCTCTCCTTCCCTATCCAGAGGGTGAATACAGATCAAACTTGCCAACTTTGCAAAAGGAAATGGGTGGAGCAGATGTTTGTCTCAATGGCTCAGTGGTGAAATATTGATTCAGAAGTTGAGAGAAATTATTTGATTCATTAAAAGCTTTTGTTGCTTAGAAACACGGATCAATTACAGCAGTAATTAGAGACCCAGGCAAAGCCACTGTCCTCTGGGAAATTCTGTTTTTGTATCTTATACAGTCAGAATGTGATTATGAAATGTAAGCTGGCTCTGCTAAGTGTACACTCTTAAAAATAAAGGTGCTTCTTCACAGCGATGTTCCACATAGAACCATTCAGTCAAAGGTTCTTTACCATCTCTTTCTTAGATTTTTATAATCTGAAGAACCTTCTTTCGCCTTTTGTGAAACAGAAAGGTTCTTCAGATCTTGAAGGTTATTTATGGAACCATGTAGATGAAAAGGTTCTTCTATGGCTTCCTGAAGCACAAGAGTGTATTTATGTCTTAAGTTGAGTCAGAATCGACACAGACTGATTTCAGCTTAACCTACAATGACAAAAAAAGAAAAGTCTATATTGATTGAGAGCTGATGTCACGCATGCTTCATTCTCAACAGCATCACTATGAGGTTATCACTGCCCACTTTAACTGAGCTCTTGCCTTGGGCTCTGTTAAATATTCATTTACATCAGATGCTTGAGTTACAGGTGTCTGACTTTGTCCATATCTGCTGAATTAAACTTGAAGTGAATGAAATCAGGTAGCTGTGCGATGGACTGTGAATATGAAATAATTCAAATAATTTATCCGAAGATTCTGAGAGGACACAAATTGGGAGCTTTATTTCAATACTTTGTTTTTCTTTCTACACAGACAAGGATTAATATACAGTGTAAAAATCTTTATTTGTTTGTTAAAGGAACATCAAAGCAACATACAGATATTCAAATCAACATTCCACCAGCTGCTATTAGTCCACCAGTAAGATCTGCTGTTCAGTTGATATGAACCAAGTTTGCCAACAAATATGTGGACTAATTGCAGAACGTTCGTTTTTGGTTATTTTGCCAACACCATCGTAATGACAACCGCTTCATGCAGCTGCGATTAATTGAATACGTTGTTCCATCACTCATTACATAATGTTCCATTGGCATTAGTACAGGGTTTTTCCAGAGTCTCCCTAATTACAAATTGATCTGTTCCATTGGGGGAACACCTTGATCTCTGGAATGAATGAGGAATGCCCATTTTTTATTATTGGATCAGATACAATAGATGTCAGAACATGCATCCTTTCCCATTTTTGTGATGGTTATCTTTTCAAAGGATGGGTACAATAAACACCAGGTGGAATTTCCCCTTACTACACACACACAAACACTTGTACACGCATACATGCTTGCTCACACATACACACATGTACATGTTGGACTTGCATAAGATTTGTTTTTAATTATCATCAGTGGCCTTTTCATATTCAGGAATCAACACACTTATCCTGCATTACATTTGCCGTGATATTAGGAAAGTTGTTTGTTGGAAAGTTTCTGCATTTACTCTCTGTACTCCCAAATTGCAGTTCATCGATAAAATCTGCTGATAAATCATAAAAAGAATTAATTTCACAATTGTTAGGGGGGATCACTTGCATTTTGCTTTTATGTGGACAAGCTGTTCACTTACTGCCAATGAATATCACACTTCTTAATGGCCCGGGAGTCTAAAATGACAGTTACTGGGATAAGAGACTTTAAGAGACGTTTAGTTGTTATTACACAATACTGTGTTAAAGCTTCTATCTGACCCAGCCCTGTGTGCAGGTGCTGGAAAATTCCACAAAGATTATTCATATGTATTTGCAGTTAAGGCAAAGGCACTATTGGTGTAAAAGAGAAAATCATGGTCTTGCATAAAAGATTAAGTAAAAAATTCCAGTGTTCAAATATGTTACGAAATCCTTAGGCCTCAGAATGCACAGAAAGATTAAGTGTTTGGTTAATTGCTCTTAGACTTTTAGTTGTAGTAGGTCTTCAGGTTTAGGAGACAAGCCAGGATCAATTCAAATGAACTGACTTGCATTTCCTGATTGCAGATGAGGGAGCAGGCAGAGAGTAAAAACCAGGATGTGTGCGTCATTGATGACATCTTCAGCTGTCTACGCAACCTGCTATTAATCACAATACAGGTCTAGTGCAGAGCTCTCTTAATGTTATCTTTGAATGATTTGTAAAGTTTAATTTATTTAATGCAGTGAGTACCCCACTAAAAATGCTGAATGTAAAGCAGTGAGTCAGTGTTGTACAGTGCAATAGCAAAACCAGAGCAGATATATGATAAAATAATAATTGACTGCACAAATCCTGGCACAAATATAAAAAAAAAAACACCACATACCTGCATGCCTTTTTATTTATTTTTTTTTTTTTTTTGCATAAATATTTCTTATATGCACTATGTATTAACATTGAAAAAGTGGTGATCATAATATTGAATTTAATACAAGAATTCAAAGTTGCAATCCTTTTGGGCAACAAATTAATCTATATCTCACATAAGAGGGCACAAAATGTTGATATAATAAATGAATAATAAAATGTATTGTTTAAAAGTATATTGACTAAGAAATAACCAGATATTTTAATGGAAAAATTTTCTTCACATATACTGTACAGTATTTTGGATATTACAGAAGGTTTGCAATTAATTAATGTTAACTTTTTGGCCAACACCCCAGAGATAAAATAGATATAGCATCAGAAAAATAATAACTTTTATGTTTGAAAATCAGATGATATTTCTGATCATTTCTCATGGCATTGAGTCAGACATGGAAAGAAATGTATTTGGAATATGCTAATAAAATTTAATAATGTATTGTAAAATGCTGCACATGTTTTTTATCCATTAATTTATATATTATATTTTTTATGTGCAAGTATCCTGAGCAAATATTAACACTGTAAACTCATTAAAGCACTCCTTCAACTTTAGATGTTTTGTTTGCTGCTCTTTATTTGTTGTTGTCGTTCATAATAAATAATGAACAATAAATGCAGCTTTCTTTCTGCACAGTAAAACCAATGGGTTGCTTTGTATAAATTCATTATCAGGGACAATAAACATTTCACCAAATTAGAAAAATCACACAACTGTTGAAATGAACTATTATATTGGTTTGGACAAGTAACAAGTTATACCATCATAGACATGAAGTGTACATGCATCCCAGAAATATGTCTGAATATAATTGCTTTGCCTCCTGAGTTTTATTAGCAAGCCTGCATCTATTTTAAGTGATAAGAGATGAGGTACTTTGGAGTATCACTGTAAAACCTTCCAGAGAAAAGGGCTTAAAGTGATTTGGACATCCTGCTGAATAAGAATGGTTGAAAGTAACTTTGAGGTAAGAACCTGCCGAATGAGGGGCTCTATAGTGGCTCACCCCAGGTTTCCCGCTGGTCCTTTAGCACCAGTGCCCATTGATATTCAGCAGTATTGACGTCACATGTTTGCAAGGAGTCCCTCTGCAGCTGTGAGAACCAGAACACTGAGATCAGGAGCAGACAATGTAGGAAGTGCATTCAGTCATTTTCCAGTCTCCCTCTGCTGCTGGCATTCAATAAGGAAAAGAAATAAGAAGAGTCTGGCTGGAAATGCTTCGATACTCTAGTTGTAGGTGTCACATGTGTATTCAGATCTGTCACTACTGTGTATGCTTCCTATGATTGATCAGTGCTTCAAAATATCCTCCCTAAATTCATCTGTGTACTCATGTGAGGGTTATTTCACAAAATAAGTGCTTTAAGATTTTAAAACCTTAATTTATTGTTAAACAAAGAATATCTTCATGTGTTAAATGTTTTCCCTTTTTATTATTTTTTTTAAAGCAATATAGTTGAAGTATTATTTTTTTCATTATTATCTGTGTATTTAAGGTCACAACAAAGTGTTTATCATAAGTAGAAAATATAACATTAAGGAATAATAATAAAAAAGAAACATTAACTTGTGCTTTACAGTCCATCCTGAAAGGATGATGTCATTTATGAGTGTATTTATTTATTTATTTATTTAGCCTATAGAATTGCAGATACGAAACAAAATATGAAAAATAAATCGAAACATTTGAACTGGAGACTGGTCACGAAGGCATCCGTGTGAAAGAAAGAAAACAAACATTTACATTTATATATGATAATTAATATTTTATTAATTAATGTCGTTTTTTTCGTTAGTGTCAGCTTTTCGTGTTTAAAGTCGTTATTTACGCAAACATATTCGTTAAACATACAAAATCACAATTTTCTTTAAATCTTACATTCATACATTTTGTCTAGCCTACTGTACCTTCTCGTTCTCGCCATCAGCATATTACGTTTGGCTTTCTGTCAGTCTGCCTCCTCAGCCAGCGCGGCACGTTAATAACAGGTCGATGTGGACAAAGGAAAGAACAAGAAAAATATTTAACGCGCCTGACCATATTTTTTTTTTCTTGTGGTTTTTCTTGAGAGTTCATGGTGTAGCCGCTAGAGGGTTCTCAACGCAGCGGTGCGCAAAATAAAAACACCGTCCCGGTTCAGACACGCACTGAGAAACAAAACAGCACGCAGGTTAACCTGCGACTCCTGTCAGAATGAACCCGGCTATTCGCACTATATGCTTTCTTTCAGATATAAACAATGTGACGTAACGAACGAGAGTTGCCCGAAACATGTAGCATTTGACAAATCCTTTCTTTTTCTTTCCAGTCGGACTGGTCGATTGAGCCAGGGGATGTGAGGTGTTATTCAACTTTAGTGTATACGCGAATCCCTCGCAAGAATATAAATACACGCCGTTCTCGTCACTGACCCCCTTCAAACGCTCGTCCATGTACGCCTATAGAGTTGTGCATGCGATATGTTTGAGCAACGCGTTTTTGCCAAGTTTATTTGAAATGCGGATGAAGAAAAAGTGAAAGGGAAATGATTTTGACCTCTCCACGCTGATTGATTACTCAGTCATCCCTGCAGTTTAATGGGATCCATTCAATTGGGAAGGTGGAGCACTTGGGTGAATTAACATATTCCTTTCCCCCCCTCAATCTGCGTTGAAGTGTCTTTGAAAGGGGCAAGGAAAGGGGGTCGTGGCTTAACATTATAAAGGAAAAAATAAGACAGCATTGCCGTCTTGGTTGGTGTTGAATACGCGTCTTGACAGGCTTTTGTAAAAGCAAAAGACCGGGACAGATCTCCAAAGACGAGCGCTAGCCTATTTAGTATTTTGAAATCATCAAATCCCCTATCCATTGACAAAAATCTCTTCTCTCCACTTGAAAATGAAACTTTTGCCCATTTGCACTTGGCTCCTATGCCTTTTGCTTTTTATCGTGTGCTTGGGATCAGAGTGTGGGACTCCACGGCGAATTGCAAGGTCTAAAAGAGACTTGGTACGCATCAGGGAAGCCAGAAGTACCTTCCCAGGACCTTGTGCCACACGCCTGCCTCGGGGCAAACGCTCACTCCTCGGGATAGATCGGCGCTCCCCTCGCCTGTCACAGGCGGGGGAAAGCAGCCCAGGTCGGCGGAGGGCTGTTTACTTTACCGGTCGAGGAGACCAACTGCGTCTGAAACCCAATGCAGAGGTGCCAAGGGGTAATTTCACCCTGGAAATGTGGATAAAACCTGAGGGTGGGCAGCGCTCT
Source organism: Carassius gibelio (assembly GCF_023724105.1). Classification (NCBI taxonomy): domain Eukaryota; kingdom Metazoa; phylum Chordata; class Actinopteri; order Cypriniformes; family Cyprinidae; genus Carassius; species Carassius gibelio. Next base: position 3,469,058 of record NC_068400.1, read on the forward strand.
CCAGCTGTTATCGGAGGTTTGCTTTGCTTAATTATGACTTGCATTATATTCACTGCAGAAATCTTTCATAGTGTAGGCTAACTGCAGCATGCCCGCGCTTCATGAATCACCTCCAGTGTGCGAATAGTTGCATAAACACTTGCCACTAGCACTTCTTTATATCACTTTCACTATTTATGAGCCAACGCGAGCATGCACCGAGAATAGTTAACAAATAACCGATCTTTCTAGATGCGTCTTTGCTCATGTTGTTTTCTAGCTAAATAAAAACTCTCTTGGGTTTTGCATGCGGTTGGCACATGTAACTTTTGGTAGCATCTTGTAGTTTTAACGTTGTCGATTTAAACCGCCTTTCTAGTTATTCATCTTTGAACGGTTTGTGGAGGTGATGTGGAGTAAAGCAACCCAAATATCGTATTTGTTGGTGTGCTGCTGAAGTCATGGCGTTTAAAGATTTTGATTTGTTTATTTATTATTATTTAACTTTTTTATCTTTAAAACTGCATTAAAGTGTGTGCTAGGAGAGAGAGAGAGAGAGAGAGAGAGAGAGAGAGAAGAAAACAATAGCGGCGTAATCTGTAGATTTTTCTGTATGATGCTGTATGATTAAGTGTCTGTGTCAGAAATCGCTTAAACAAATACGTCATCCCTTTGATGCATAGACTACAGTGTTCCTTACGTGCTCTGCTCCGCACTGAATAGCCTACTACATATACACCATACATAACCAAACTCAACATTACAGCGGGTGCTTATTTTTCTTTATGTATGCCTGTTTATAATTATATTTATATGTAAAACGTGCTTTGAAATTATGCACGCACCACAAGCGTTTGTAGTTTACAATCGAATATTGAATTATTGAAAAATCTCTACTTACGCATATTACGCATTATTCTTATGGGGATGGAGTAGCATAGGTGGGCGTGTTAGTTGCTCGGTTGTATTATCTTTTTTTTTCCTTCAAACAAATCTATGTGATTTCTTCCCCCATCCCCTTTCCAGCCAACAGAGAGCGTAATACCCGTGGAGTCGGTTTATGAATCCTGCGTGCACCCCGTGAACCTCTATAGCACGCAGTTTTGTGCGAACATAAACGAAAATGTACTGTAATGATATACAAATCAAATAGTTTTAATTATCTCTTTAAATGCTTGGGGGTTACTAAAAGGCTAAATAAAATGCGAACCCACGTGTAGTTTTTGAAAATTGCCAATATGTAAAGGGATAGTTTTGATAGCCACAGTTACCAAACTCCCTCCTAGTTTTTCTAACATGGATAGCATTAGAAATCTACAAACGAACCACATGATTAGTTCTTATTTTCTCAGATGTTATAGACAAAATGTCTTACATTGATTCAATGTAAAATGTTAACTTTATATCCAAGTGAATTTAAACACACACACACACACACACACACACAAAATAATTAGTGAGTCATGCACATGCAATTCAGTGATAGATTTCAAGATGCATGATTTAAATTGCAAATTGTAGACTCAGGACATTGCAAATTAATGTAATTATATACAGTTGGGTACGTCGTCTTTAAATAAGCTTTATATCTCCAGAGAGCTGCATGATAATAGATTGATTGAATACATCTAGTCAGTGAGTCATCTAAAATTAGTCCACTCCTCTGTCCTCAAAATGATCTCCTTAGTCACAGTAACATTAAGAAGCAACGAGGGGGCGCTGGCAGAGTTTATATAGCTTCTCCAACTATGCATCTAATAGTGTTGTTTAACAAATTTTGTTTTAAACAAAGCATTAAATGTTTGCGGTCCGTCCTAGTTGTGGCCCTTGTATATCCTTGTATATTTGTGGGTTTTAACCCACAAATATGTGCTGTTTTGGAATCAAGTTTCTTCAGGTATAGGATTATGAGAAGGGAATGCTTTAAGTGTCAGTCCAGATGGAGGAAGCTATAAAATTAGTGCCTTGTCTATCCTTTCTTCAAGTGGTTTCGTTATTGCTTGTTCTTTTAAAGATATTACAGTCCTTGCCACAAAACATCATGGAACGGACTCCTGCTTTCAGTCAGTCAGATCCTCAGATGCAAGAGCGCACACTCAGACAGATGACATTTTTACTAGTTTTACAGTATGTCTGCTGACGTAAGGCAGCAACTGTTTGTCTGAAGTTGTATGCAGTCTGATTTTAAATGTTAATACGTACATTTTGCTTTTCATTGTTGTCATTGAGGTCTCTGTGTATTACACAGTGGGATGGGATATTTTATGGCACATTACAATAACTTAATAAGCACCTCATAAAACTGTCAATAGCACCACTTAGAGGTTTGTAATTATGGCCATACAAATTTAAATATTCAATTATCATGTTGCTAAGCAGGATTTATGTTTGGTTGTTAAATATACTTTATGAGAGGTTTATGAATATGTAATTTATTTATATATAGTTAGCAATAAAAATATAGCAATAAATAAAAATTTAATATCAATTAAAAATAATAATAATAACAGTAGTCGATATATATATATATATATATATATATATATATATATATATATATATATATATATATATATATATATATATTCATCCTTATTTATAAAAATACAACTGTCCCTTGTTGGTTCAAGTAAGCTAAGGACCATAAAATAAAATTAGCAATAATAATGTTAACAAATGGGACCTTATTAAAGTGTTAGCTGTTGTACTGATAAATAACATTCAGTCTTAATAATATTATGTGAGTGGAAATATCAAAAATGTTTGCACATTAAAAGGATATATTGACCACATATCTAACACAGAATGATTCAACAACTTATCAACTAAGAAATTTCACTATATCCTTACAGATGTTTAATACAAATATACACACTACAGGTGTATATACATTTATCCAAACTGCTGCTGCACTTGTCTTTCATTTCGTAATGCACACTTTGTAGTGCACTGTCCATGGTGCTGGATACTGAGTTTGAATGAACTCAAAATGGATGCTTTTTTGAAATATTGGAAAGGATTAGAAGGAAAACCATATTCGGCATGAGGAGCCAGCTGCATTAATT
>NC_068400.1:3472601-3503441 GCF_023724105.1 Carassius gibelio
CCGCAGCTCCCTTCGGACGCAGCGAGAGTCCCTCCATCAGTCGCGTTTTCTTGCCTACTCCGTATCGGACGGGGCTCCCCTACCGGTGCAGCAGACCCACGGCTCCCTTCGGTCGCAGGGTGAACCCCCCGTCTGAGTTATGTTGCATGCTCAAGGGCGGACCGGGATCTCCCTCCCGGGGGAACACAGCCGCTGGCTCCCTTCGGTCGCAGCAGGAGCCCTCCATCCGATGCATCAAACCGTTCCTCGAATCTTCTTGCCTATTCTGCATCTGATGGGGCTCTCCCTTCCGGTGCAGCAGACCCACGGCTCCCTTCGGTCGCAGGGTGAACCCCCCGTCTGAGTTATGTTGCATGCTCAAGGGCGGATAGGGTTCTCCCTCCCGGGGGAATAGAGCTGCTGGCTCCCTTCGGTCGCAGTGAGAGCCCTCCATCAGACGCATCAAGCCATGCCTCGCATCGCAAGGGGGACTCGCCTTTCCGGTGCAGCAGAGCCGCAGCTCCCTTCGGACGCAGCAAAAGTCCCTCCAACAGTCGTATTCTAGTTAGCGTCAATCAGGGCTCTCCCCTCCGGGGCAGCACTCCTGCTGCAGAGTTGCGAACCCCCTACGGAGGCTGGGAGAACCCTCAGAGGCAAAAAACCGTGCCTCCATAAACCCGCAATGGGGGACTCCCCCTTCCGGTGCAGCAGAGCCGCAGCTCCCTTCGGATGCAGCGGGAGTCCCTCCAACAGTCGCGTCTCTTTGCCTTCTCAGCATCGGACTAGGGCTCCTCTTCCGGTGCAGCAGACCCACAGCTCCCTTCGGTCGCAGTGTGAACCCCCCATCTGAGTTATGTTGCATGCTCAACGATGGCTAGGGATCTCCCTCCCGATGGGGTACAGCCGCTGGCTCCCTTCGGTTGCATTAGGAGCCCTTCATCCGACGCGCCAAACCGCGGCTCGAATCTCATTGCCTATTTAGCATCTGACGGGGCTCTCCCTTCTGGTGCAGCAGACCCACGGCTCCCTTCGGTCGCAGTGTGAACCCCCCGTCCGAGTTATGTTGCATACTCTATGGCGGCCAGGGATCTCCCTCCCGATGGGATACAGTCGCTGGCTCCCTTCAGTCGCAGTGAGAGCCCTCCATCAGATGCAACAAACCGCGCCTCGTACTCAGCCGCAAGAGGGACTCTCCCTTCCGGTGCAGCAGAGCCGCAGCTCCCTTCGGAGGCAGCAAGAGTCCCTCATTTCTTGATATCTGGCATTGTGCTCCTCCCATAAGCGGCATGGAGGGCTCGCTGGTAAGACGTTGCGAGCCGCAGCTCTCGTCGAACACTGCACGGGCTCTCCAGGTCGCTCTGCATTTTCTTCCCAACACGCATATTTTGGGGGGCAACTAAATTTTATCTCTCTGGCTGCTGTCCTATGGCTTTAAGCTTCTTTTGGGGAGTTATTTGGGTTCGGGCTATGCTCCGGGCCCGGACCCCTCCCCCAGGACAGCACGCCAAAATATGCCTACTATTTGCCTTCAGATTAGATGTAAGGGTGAACTCGTGAAATGTGGTTTTATTAACAAAGTTCGGGAGAAGCACGATCAGATAATCATCCAATTTGGTACAGGTGCATCTCGTTTAGCTAATCATCTTATAGCACGCACGCGTATATATATCCAGTCTTCCTACCTCCTGTCCCACGACAGTTTTTCGGCAACCCTCCTCCACCCCAACTCCTCACTTCTAATCTATTTATCCCAAATTGGGATAGGGGGAGTTATTTGGGTTCGGGCTATGCTCCGGGCCCGGACCCCTCCCCCAGGACAGCACGCCAAAATATGCCTACTATTTGCCTTCAGATTAGATGTAAGGGTGAACTCGTGAACCAGGAGAGGGCGACCGAGAAGCCAAGGGTTATATCCTGGAGAATATGATATTAGTTTTATGATATTTCTGTACAGAATTTGATGAAGCGTCTGGTTGATAAAGGTTTACAGAGTCTAGGGACTGGCACGTTTAAAAACGGTGGGGCCAGGGGTCAGTGGGTTACGGTCAGTGGGGCTAAGGCTAGCAGTTTTGTTTGGGGCTAAGGCTAGCAGTTTTGAGGGTTAAGGTTTAGGGGCTAGTTTGGGGTCAGTTGCAGCTAGGTATATAGATAAAAACGAGTTTCACCCTCATTAATTCCACCCTCGTTAGCATATGCGATCTGATTGGCCAAAGCTTACCTGTCCGTATCTTTTGAAGCGTAGGTCCGATGTGCACATAACTGGTATCGTTGGATTCAGAAGGCGGCCTTCTTTCAGGTAGCGTGGATCTATGGAAGAAAGGATGTCGTTTTCAAATCCAATGTGACCGTACATCAGTCTAAAGCGTGACAAAAAGGAAGCCAGTCATCGATAAAAACAAGAAATACATCCAAACGAAATAACCCGTGAAATCATTTGTCTTTTTAGGAACAAGGTATCACTAGCCTGAATAAAAATAGTTTTCCAGCCAGTTCGTGTGCGTCTGTGTGTTTTGACTGCATATGCGTGTGAGTGTGCACACGTGCGTGTGAGTGTGCACAGGAGTGTATGTGTGTGTTTGTGAAAGAGAGAGAGAGTGCATCATTAAAATTAGACTGGAAAGATGTCTTTGAGTGAAGTCATCCGCTCAAGAGCTCCGCCTGGAGTGTCAAATCCTGCTAAAATATTGGAATCCTAATCAGTTTTTTACACATGGCTATTCACAGTTTTATCCAGGAGAGGGCGACCGAGAAGCCAAGGGTTATATCCTGGAGAATATGATATTAGTTTTATGATATTTCTGTACAGAATTTGATGAAGCGTCTGGTTGATAAAGGTTTACAGAGTCTAGGGACTGGCACGTTTAAAAACGGTGGGGCCAGGGGTCAGTGGGTTACGGTCAGTGGGGCTAAGGCTAGCAGTTTTGTTTGGGGCTAAGGCTAGCAGTTTTGAGGGTTAAGGTTTAGGGGCTAGTTTGGGGTCAGTTGCAGCTAGGTATATAGATAAAAACGAGTTTCACCCTCATTAATTCCACCCTCGTTAGCATATGCGATCTGATTGGCCAAAGCTTACCTGTCCGTATCTTTTGAAGCGTAGGTCCGATGTGCACATAACTGGTATCGTTGGATTCAGAAGGCGGCCTTCTTTCAGGTAGCGTGGATCTATGGAAGAAAGGATGTCGTTTTCAAATCCAATGTGACCGTACATCAGTCTAAAGCGTGACAAAAAGGAAGCCAGTCATCGATAAAAACAAGAAATACATCCAAACGAAATAACCCGTGAAATCATTTGTCTTTTTAGGAACAAGGTATCACTAGCCTGAATAAAAATAGTTTTCCAGCCAGTTCGTGTGCGTCTGTGTGTTTTGACTGCATATGCGTGTGAGTGTGCACACGTGCGTGTGAGTGTGCACAGGAGTGTACGTGTGTGTTTGTGAAAGAGAGAGAGAGTGCATCATTAAAATTAGACTGGAAAGATGTCTTTGAGTGAAGTCATCCGCTCAAGAGCTCCGCCTGGAGTGTCAAATCCTGCTAAAATATTGGAATCCTAATCAGTTTTTTACACATGGCTATTCACAGTTTTATCCAGGAGAGGGCGACCGAGAAGCCAAGGGTTATATCCTGGAGAATATGATATTAGTTTTATGATATTTCTGTACAGAATTTGATGAAGCGTCTGGTTGATAAAGGTTTACAGAGTCTAGGGACTGGCACGTTTAAAAACGGTGGGGCCAGGGGTCAGTGGGTTACGGTCAGTGGGGCTAAGGCTAGCAGTTTTGTTTGGGGCTAAGGCTAGCAGTTTTGAGGGTTAAGGTTTAGGGGCTAGTTTGGGGTCAGTTGCAGCTAGGTATATAGATAAAAACGAGTTTCACCCTCATTAATTCCACCCTCGTTAGCATATGCGATCTGATTGGCCAAAGCTTACCTGTCCGTATCTTTTGAAGCGTAGGTCCGATGTGCACATAACCGGTATCGTTGGATTCAGAAGGCAGCCTTCTTTCAGGTAGCGTGGATCTATGGAAGAAAGGATGTCGTTTTCAAATCCAATGTGACCGTACATCAGTCTAAAGCGTGACAAAAAGGAAGCCAGTCATCGATAAAAACAAGAAATACATCCAAACGAAATAACCCGTGAAATCATTTGTCTTTTTAGGAACAAGGTATCACTAGCCTGAATAAAAATAGTTTTCCAGCCAGTTCGTGTGCGTCTGTGTGTTTTGACTGCATATGCGTGTGAGTGTGCACACGTGCGTGTGAGTGTGCACAGGAGTGTACGTGTGTGTTTGTGAAAGAGAGAGAGAGTGCATCATTAAAATTAGACTGGAAAGATGTCTTTGAGTGAAGTCATCCGCTCAAGAGCTCCGCCTGGAGTGTCAAATCCTGCTAAAATATTGGAATCCTAATCAGTTTTTTACACATGGCTATTCACAGTTTTATCCAGGAGAGGGCGACCGAGAAGCCAAGGGTTATATCCTGGAGAATATGATATTAGTTTTATGATATTTCTGTACAGAATTTGATGAAGCGTCTGGTTGATAAAGGTTTACAGAGTCTAGGGACTGGCACGTTTAAAAACGGTGGGGCCAGGGGTCAGTGGGTTACGGTCAGTGGGGCTAAGGCTAGCAGTTTTGTTTGGGGCTAAGGCTAGCAGTTTTGAGGGTTAAGGTTTAGGGGCTAGTTTGGGGTCAGTTGCAGCTAGGTATATAGATAAAAACGAGTTTCACCCTCATTAATTCCACCCTCGTTAGCATATGCGATCTGATTGGCCAAAGCTTACCTGTCCGTATCTTTTGAAGCGTAGGTCCGATGTGCACATAACTGGTATCGTTGGATTCAGAAGGCGGCCTTCTTTCAGGTAGCGTGGATCTATGGAAGAAAGGATGTCGTTTTCAAATCCAATGTGACCGTACATCAGTCTAAAGCGTGACAAAAAGGAAGCCAGTCATCGATAAAAACAAGAAATACATCCAAACGAAATAACCCGTGAAATCATTTGTCTTTTTAGGAACAAGGTATCACTAGCCTGAATAAAAATAGTTTTCCAGCCAGTTCGTGTGCGTCTGTGTGTTTTGACTGCATATGCGTGTGAGTGTGCACACGTGCGTGTGAGTGTGCACAGGAGTGTACGTGTGTGTTTGTGAAAGAGAGAGAGAGTGCATCATTAAAATTAGACTGGAAAGATGTCTTTGAGTGAAGTCATCCGCTCAAGAGCTCCGCCTGGAGTGTCAAATCCTGCTAAAATATTGGAATCCTAATCAGTTTTTTACACATGGCTATTCACAGTTTTATCCAGGAGAGGGCGACCGAGAAGCCAAGGGTTATATCCTGGAGAATATGATATTAGTTTTATGATATTTCTGTACAGAATTTGATGAAGCGTCTGGTTGATAAAGGTTTACAGAGTCTAGGGACTGGCACGTTTAAAAACGGTGGGGCCAGGGGTCAGTGGGTTACGGTCAGTGGGGCTAAGGCTAGCAGTTTTGTTTGGGGCTAAGGCTAGCAGTTTTGAGGGTTAAGGTTTAGGGGCTAGTTTGGGGTCAGTTGCAGCTAGGTATATAGATAAAAACGAGTTTCACCCTCATTAATTCCACCCTCGTTAGCATATGCGATCTGATTGGCCAAAGCTTACCTGTCCGTATCTTTTGAAGCGTAGGTCCGATGTGCACATAACCGGTATCGTTGGATTCAGAAGGCGGCCTTCTTTCAGGTAGCGTGGATCTATGGAAGAAAGGATGTCGTTTTCAAATCCAATGTGACCGTACATCAGTCTAAAGCGTGACAAAAAGGAAGCCAGTCATCGATAAAAACAAGAAATACATCCAAACGAAATAACCCGTGAAATCATTTGTCTTTTTAGGAACAAGGTATCACTAGCCTGAATAAAAATAGTTTTCCAGCCAGTTCGTGTGCGTCTGTGTGTTTTGACTGCATATGCGTGTGAGTGTGCACACGTGCGTGTGAGTGTGCACAGGAGTGTACGTGTGTGTTTGTGAAAGAGAGAGAGAGTGCATCATTAAAATTAGACTGGAAAGATGTCTTTGAGTGAAGTCATCCGCTCAAGAGCTCCGCCTGGAGTGTCAAATCCTGCTAAAATATTGGAATCCTAATCAGTTTTTTACACATGGCTATTCACAGTTTTATCCAGGAGAGGGCGACCGAGAAGCCAAGGGTTATATCCTGGAGAATATGATATTAGTTTTATGATATTTCTGTACAGAATTTGATGAAGCGTCTGGTTGATAAAGGTTTACAGAGTCTAGGGACTGGCACGTTTAAAAACGGTGGGGCCAGGGGTCAGTGGGTTACGGTCAGTGGGGCTAAGGCTAGCAGTTTTGTTTGGGGCTAAGGCTAGCAGTTTTGAGGGTTAAGGTTTAGGGGCTAGTTTGGGGTCAGTTGCAGCTAGGTATATAGATAAAAACGAGTTTCACCCTCATTAATTCCACCCTCGTTAGCATATGCGATCTGATTGGCCAAAGCTTACCTGTCCGTATCTTTTGAAGCGTAGGTCCGATGTGCACATAACCGGTATCGTTGGATTCAGAAGGCGGCCTTCTTTCAGGTAGCGTGGATCTATGGAAGAAAGGATGTCGTTTTCAAATCCAATGTGACCGTACATCAGTCTAAAGCGTGACAAAAAGGAAGCCAGTCATCGATAAAAACAAGAAATACATCCAAACGAAATAACCCGTGAAATCATTTGTCTTTTTAGGAACAAGGTATCACTAGCCTGAATAAAAATAGTTTTCCAGCCAGTTCGTGTGCGTCTGTGTGTTTTGACTGCATATGCGTGTGAGTGTGCACACGTGCGTGTGAGTGTGCACAGGAGTGTACGTGTGTGTTTGTGAAAGAGAGAGAGAGTGCATCATTAAAATTAGACTGGAAAGATGTCTTTGAGTGAAGTCATCCGCTCAAGAGCTCCGCCTGGAGTGTCAAATCCTGCTAAAATATTGGAATCCTAATCAGTTTTTTACACATGGCTATTCACAGTTTTATCCAGGAGAGGGCGACCGAGAAGCCAAGGGTTATATCCTGGAGAATATGATATTAGTTTTATGATATTTCTGTACAGAATTTGATGAAGCGTCTGGTTGATAAAGGTTTACAGAGTCTAGGGACTGGCACGTTTAAAAACGGTGGGGCCAGGGGTCAGTGGGTTACGGTCAGTGGGGCTAAGGCTAGCAGTTTTGTTTGGGGCTAAGGCTAGCAGTTTTGAGGGTTAAGGTTTAGGGGCTAGTTTGGGGTCAGTTGCAGCTAGGTATATAGATAAAAACGAGTTTCACCCTCATTAATTCCACCCTCGTTAGCATATGCGATCTGATTGGCCAAAGCTTACCTGTCCGTATCTTTTGAAGCGTAGGTCCGATGTGCACATAACTGGTATCGTTGGATTCAGAAGGCGGCCTTCTTTCAGGTAGCGTGGATCTATGGAAGAAAGGATGTCGTTTTCAAATCCAATGTGACCGTACATCAGTCTAAAGCGTGACAAAAAGGAAGCCAGTCATCGATAAAAACAAGAAATACATCCAAACGAAATAACCCGTGAAATCATTTGTCTTTTTAGGAACAAGGTATCACTAGCCTGAATAAAAATAGTTTTCCAGCCAGTTCGTGTGCGTCTGTGTGTTTTGACTGCATATGCGTGTGAGTGTGCACACGTGCGTGTGAGTGTGCACAGGAGTGTACGTGTGTGTTTGTGAAAGAGAGAGAGAGTGCATCATTAAAATTAGACTGGAAAGATGTCTTTGAGTGAAGTCATCCGCTCAAGAGCTCCGCCTGGAGTGTCAAATCCTGCTAAAATATTGGAATCCTAATCAGTTTTTTACACATGGCTATTCACAGTTTTATCCAGGAGAGGGCGACCGAGAAGCCAAGGGTTATATCCTGGAGAATATGATATTAGTTTTATGATATTTCTGTACAGAATTTGATGAAGCGTCTGGTTGATAAAGGTTTACAGAGTCTAGGGACTGGCACGTTTAAAAACGGTGGGGCCAGGGGTCAGTGGGTTACGGTCAGTGGGGCTAAGGCTAGCAGTTTTGTTTGGGGCTAAGGCTAGCAGTTTTGAGGGTTAAGGTTTAGGGGCTAGTTTGGGGTCAGTTGCAGCTAGGTATATAGATAAAAACGAGTTTCACCCTCATTAATTCCACCCTCGTTAGCATATGCGATCTGATTGGCCAAAGCTTACCTGTCCGTATCTTTTGAAGCGTAGGTCCGATGTGCACATAACCGGTATCGTTGGATTCAGAAGGCGGCCTTCTTTCAGGTAGCGTGGATCTATGGAAGAAAGGATGTCGTTTTCAAATCCAATGTGACCGTACATCAGTCTAAAGCGTGACAAAAAGGAAGCCAGTCATCGATAAAAACAAGAAATACATCCAAACGAAATAACCCGTGAAATCATTTGTCTTTTTAGGAACAAGGTATCACTAGCCTGAATAAAAATAGTTTTCCAGCCAGTTCGTGTGCGTCTGTGTGTTTTGACTGCATATGCGTGTGAGTGTGCACACGTGCGTGTGAGTGTGCACAGGAGTGTACGTGTGTGTTTGTGAAAGAGAGAGAGAGTGCATCATTAAAATTAGACTGGAAAGATGTCTTTGAGTGAAGTCATCCGCTCAAGAGCTCCGCCTGGAGTGTCAAATCCTGCTAAAATATTGGAATCCTAATCAGTTTTTTACACATGGCTATTCACAGTTTTATCCAGGAGAGGGCGACCGAGAAGCCAAGGGTTATATCCTGGAGAATATGATATTAGTTTTATGATATTTCTGTACAGAATTTGATGAAGCGTCTGGTTGATAAAGGTTTACAGAGTCTAGGGACTGGCACGTTTAAAAACGGTGGGGCCAGGGGTCAGTGGGTTACGGTCAGTGGGGCTAAGGCTAGCAGTTTTGTTTGGGGCTAAGGCTAGCAGTTTTGAGGGTTAAGGTTTAGGGGCTAGTTTGGGGTCAGTTGCAGCTAGGTATATAGATAAAAACGAGTTTCACCCTCATTAATTCCACCCTCGTTAGCATATGCGATCTGATTGGCCAAAGCTTACCTGTCCGTATCTTTTGAAGCGTAGGTCCGATGTGCACATAACTGGTATCGTTGGATTCAGAAGGCGGCCTTCTTTCAGGTAGCGTGGATCTATGGAAGAAAGGATGTCGTTTTCAAATCCAATGTGACCGTACATCAGTCTAAAGCGTGACAAAAAGGAAGCCAGTCATCGATAAAAACAAGAAATACATCCAAACGAAATAACCCGTGAAATCATTTGTCTTTTTAGGAACAAGGTATCACTAGCCTGAATAAAAATAGTTTTCCAGCCAGTTCGTGTGCGTCTGTGTGTTTTGACTGCATATGCGTGTGAGTGTGCACACGTGCGTGTGAGTGTGCACAGGAGTGTATGTGTGTGTTTGTGAAAGAGAGAGAGAGTGCATCATTAAAATTAGACTGGAAAGATGTCTTTGAGTGAAGTCATCCGCTCAAGAGCTCCGCCTGGAGTGTCAAATCCTGCTAAAATATTGGAATCCTAATCAGTTTTTTACACATGGCTATTCACAGTTTTATCCAGGAGAGGGCGACCGAGAAGCCAAGGGTTATATCCTGGAGAATATGATATTAGTTTTATGATATTTCTGTACAGAATTTGATGAAGCGTCTGGTTGATAAAGGTTTACAGAGTCTAGGGACTGGCACGTTTAAAAACGGTGGGGCCAGGGGTCAGTGGGTTACGGTCAGTGGGGCTAAGGCTAGCAGTTTTGTTTGGGGCTAAGGCTAGCAGTTTTGAGGGTTAAGGTTTAGGGGCTAGTTTGGGGTCAGTTGCAGCTAGGTATATAGATAAAAACGAGTTTCACCCTCATTAATTCCACCCTCGTTAGCATATGCGATCTGATTGGCCAAAGCTTACCTGTCCGTATCTTTTGAAGCGTAGGTCCGATGTGCACATAACTGGTATCGTTGGATTCAGAAGGCGGCCTTCTTTCAGGTAGCGTGGATCTATGGAAGAAAGGATGTCGTTTTCAAATCCAATGTGACCGTACATCAGTCTAAAGCGTGACAAAAAGGAAGCCAGTCATCGATAAAAACAAGAAATACATCCAAACGAAATAACCCGTGAAATCATTTGTCTTTTTAGGAACAAGGTATCACTAGCCTGAATAAAAATAGTTTTCCAGCCAGTTCGTGTGCGTCTGTGTGTTTTGACTGCATATGCGTGTGAGTGTGCACACGTGCGTGTGAGTGTGCACAGGAGTGTATGTGTGTGTTTGTGAAAGAGAGAGAGAGTGCATCATTAAAATTAGACTGGAAAGATGTCTTTGAGTGAAGTCATCCGCTCAAGAGCTCCGCCTGGAGTGTCAAATCCTGCTAAAATATTGGAATCCTAATCAGTTTTTTACACATGGCTATTCACAGTTTTATATGTGGTTTTATTAACAAAGTTCGGGAGAAGCACGATCAGATAATCATCCAATTTGGTACAGGTGCATCTCGTTTAGCTAATCATCTTATAGCACGCACGCGTATATATATCCAGTCTTCCTACCTCCTGTCCCACGACAGTTTTTCGGCATAGACCGTCTGTCAGCATTCGGTTCGCGCTGTCCGTCTTCTTATCACAGGCCCAATCTTCCTTCCGACGAAGATATCTATCCGCCGAACACCAACAAGCGTCATCGGTCAGCTGCTCTTCTCGCCAAGCCACACGTTGTGGCCAAAAGCTCGTGCAAATCCTTGAGCTCGCCTCACTCGGCAACACGATTTTCTCGCCAGGACCGGGCTCTATTATAATGCTGGATCGCAGCCGTGCTCCAGTTCTCCCCGCAGTAAACCTCTCTCGCTTTTTCAGCCGTGGCGCAGTTCGATGCTGCCTCCACTAGCGGCGAAGACCGCGCGTTGTTGTAGTGGCATGTCGTTCGTGAAAGAATCGTTTTTTCGAATGAATCTTCTAGGCGAACGAATCGCTCTCGGTTTACACTCATTCATGAAGAATTTTTCAGAGTTGTCATCCACAATGAGCGAGTTTCATATGAGTCTCAGAGATCGAGAGCTCTCATTCGTGAACGAAAGGACTAAACCGGTATACATGTCGAGTTGATTAAACAGATACATGTCGTTCGTAAACGCAAGGAACTCTTATCAATTTTGTTAAGATGAGAGTAAACCGGGTCAGTTAGCCATTTAGCATGTCAATCTTGCAAAATGTAAAGCGCAGTTATAGGTACTGTGCACATATTGTTTACATATTTAGCATACAAAAGATAAATTCCACGTTTAATCCCCGATTTATGAACGTGAATATATAGATCAATATATGAACCGTCTGACCAAACAATTAAAATGCTAATCATGCAAGAAAACCTCGTGATTTGCTCATCTGAACAATTTAAATAGACGTTATATATAGAATGCGCTTATGAAGACGCCAAAATTTGTTAAATGGCGTTATGACTTAACTCCGTCCGATGACGATGCCACTTTTTAACCACGAAGCAAAGGCTTTTTGCAGAGTTGTCATCCACACCGAAATGTCTAAAGACATTACATTTGCTTTACTGTGCATGTTTAAACCTCACTGAGATGATACAGACACAAGTTTCATGCAATCATTCCGGCAGGATCAATTATTTAGGGACATATTTCACCATTTACTGGCATGATTATTCAGAATTTTTCACGCTACTGCCTCGTGTTTGGCTGCAGAACAACAAGTGTGAGTAAATTTTCTATCGTCTTTTTAGGACTGTTATATGAAAAGCATGCAAAGTAAATGTCTTTAGAAACGGCTTGAATTTGAATTACTGCAATTAACGTTACTGCTATAGACATGTCTATTGGTACAATGGTTTATAAAACTAAACATGCTACATTGTTTCAAAGCCTCTATTTTCACAGTCCATACTACAACAGGAAAACAGCATCCCAAATTTATCTGCTCCGGAGGCTGTTTAAAAGGGCCCGAAGGCCAAAACAAGAGGAAAAGATACTTTTCCAACAGGACTGTATTAATTCAGACAAGGTTTGAGCTATTGTCAAATCAGCCAACAACTACAGCAGCCAAAGCAAGCATGAAGCTACTTTTACTTGCAACACGGGCCTGCACATCTCAGTATTTCCATCCTGTTACTTCTGCTAGCAGTGCAGGCTACACAGGTTCTTCAAGACATCACACACCCCAGCCCCTTCCCACGACCCACAGCTACAGCAGCTGAAGCAAACGTGAGGCCGCCTCCATTCGTAAACGCGCCCTCAACTCTTCCGCTCCCTCATGCTACTAACCATTTTTCTGTTCAGTGGCCTCCAGCTCCAGATTTGCCAGAAGGCAGAGGGTACCAAGACCTATTATTGGTCAGGCCGATTATTTTATTTATTTATATATCTATCTCGAACCCTCTTCAGCCAACCCCTCTAACGCCAGCTCATCCCCTTTCACTAAAACTCCTAATCTACCATAGCTAACTCTCCTAACATGCCCTATCTATCTGTAATGGTCAATCCTCACTTCAGCCATCCTTCCGCAGGAGCTTTCTCTGTATCTCCCCACCGCCGCAGCATTGTCCGCTCCCGCAGGAGCCTTCTCTATATCTCCCCACCGCCGCAGTATTGTCCGCTCCTGCAGGAGCCTTCTCTATATCTCCCCACCGCCGCAGTATTGTCCGCTCCTGCAGGAGCCTTTTCTGTTTTTTCCTCACTGCCGCAGCAGTGTCTGCTCCCGCAGGAGCCTCTACCTATATTTCACCACTGCCGCAGCAGTGTCTGCTCCCGCAGGAGCCTCTACCTATATTTCACCACTGCCATAGCAGTGTCTGCTCCCGCAGGAGCCCTTTCCATCCTTCCCTACTGCCGCAAGAGCCTCAAAAATAAATAAATAAATAAATAAATAAATAAATAAATAAAAATATATATTTTATGTCCATTCTCCAATTCAACCTCATCAGGCTCGCTTTTGTCTAACTCCGGAACGCCCAATCTAAATTCACGATGGACCCTCATTTCATCAACGACTCTGGTTTAAAAAAAAAAAAAAAAAAAAAAAAAAAAAAAAAAAAAAAAAATTTATCGAGTAACAAAATGTGTTGTTGCTTAATTATACTGATGTGCGCATGCACAGTAAATCTGATGGGTAGGATAAAATGTCAGGACCCCGGACCTTTATTTAGTCGGGTTGACGTACCTTTTCAGTTCTGTGTATGTGATGTGACGCCAGTTTTACTTAAAGTCAAATGCTCATGAACTGACTGTCAGAGCAGTTCTGGAGATGTTGTTCATGTGTTCAAGTCCTCATTTAGTGAGACAGCAGACGCAGAAATTACCGTGAGAGTAATGCGCGCTTCAGTGTGTGTGTGAAAAAGGAAGTCGCGCTCCTGCTCCATTCATTAACAGAGACACACAGAACATGCAGGATTTACATTTAAACACTGTTCCGTCTTAATATTTAGAGATATTAATTCGTGAATCGGATGTAAGTGCAATTACCTATTTTGATTAATTCATTCAAAAAAAAAAAAAAAAAAAAAAAAAAAAAAAAAAATTCATTGCGAAAGAACCCGACGTGAGATTTAGAATAAATTAAAAGAGGCTTCGAAGCAGAGGAATTTGCCTACATCATTTTTTGTAATCGCGTTACTCGAGGAATCGTTTCAGCCCTAATCTTAAGCAGCTCAAAAGGGGCCTCTCACATAATCCGATAGATGCCCTCGGTTGTTGTTCATCAGACATTTAAAAAAAAAAAAAAAAAAAAAAAAAAAAAAAAAAAAAAATTATATATTCCTCCTTAAATCATGTTGTGTACTTGAATAATAGAAGCCTCTCAGTTATCGTTTCTTCGGCCAAAGTAAGGGCCCTCCAGCCATCGTTACAATCTCCTTGCCTATTTCAGCATCGGACAGGGCTCTCCCTTCCGGTGCAGCTGGGCAGTGGCTCCCTTCGGTCGCAGTGTGAGCCTTTCATCTGTCATTGAGTTGCGCTGCGCGCTCAGCGGCAGATGGGGGTATCCCTCCCGGTGCAGCAGAGCCACAGGCCCCCTTCGGTCGTTGTGACAGCCCTCCATCCGATGCATCAAATTAAGCCGCTTATACAGTCGCAAGGGGGACTCTCCCTTCCGGTGCAGCAGAGCCGCAGCTCCCTTCGGACGCAGCGAGAGTCCCTCCATCAGTCGCGTTTTCTTGCCTACTCCGTATCGGACGGGGCTCCCCTACCGGTGCAGCAGACCCACGGCTCCCTTCGGTCGCAGGGTGAACCCCCCGTCTGAGTTATGTTGCATGCTCAAGGGCGGACCGGGATCTCCCTCCCGGGGGAACACAGCCGCTGGCTCCCTTCGGTCGCAGCAGGAGCCCTCCATCCGATGCATCAAACCGTTCCTCGAATCTTCTTGCCTATTCTGCATCTGATGGGGCTCTCCCTTCCGGTGCAGCAGACCCACGGCTCCCTTCGGTCGCAGGGTGAACCCCCCGTCTGAGTTATGTTGCATGCTCAAGGGCGGATAGGGTTCTCCCTCCCGGGGGAATAGAGCTGCTGGCTCCCTTCGGTCGCAGTGAGAGCCCTCCATCAGACGCATCAAGCCATGCCTCGCATCGCAAGGGGGACTCGCCTTTCCGGTGCAGCAGAGCCGCAGCTCCCTTCGGACGCAGCAAAAGTCCCTCCAACAGTCGTATTCTAGTTAGCGTCAATCAGGGCTCTCCCCTCCGGGGCAGCACTCCTGCTGCAGAGTTGCGAACCCCCTACGGAGGCTGGGAGAACCCTCAGAGGCAAAAAACCGTGCCTCCATAAACCCGCAATGGGGGACTCCCCCTTCCGGTGCAGCAGAGCCGCAGCTCCCTTCGGATGCAGCGGGAGTCCCTCCAACAGTCGCGTCTCTTTGCCTTCTCAGCATCGGACTAGGGCTCCTCTTCCGGTGCAGCAGACCCACAGCTCCCTTCGGTCGCAGTGTGAACCCCCCATCTGAGTTATGTTGCATGCTCAACGATGGCTAGGGATCTCCCTCCCGATGGGGTACAGCCGCTGGCTCCCTTCGGTTGCATTAGGAGCCCTTCATCCGACGCGCCAAACCGCGGCTCGAATCTCATTGCCTATTTAGCATCTGACGGGGCTCTCCCTTCTGGTGCAGCAGACCCACGGCTCCCTTCGGTCGCAGTGTGAACCCCCCGTCCGAGTTATGTTGCATACTCTATGGCGGCCAGGGATCTCCCTCCCGATGGGATACAGTCGCTGGCTCCCTTCAGTCGCAGTGAGAGCCCTCCATCAGATGCAACAAACCGCGCCTCGTACTCAGCCGCAAGAGGGACTCTCCCTTCCGGTGCAGCAGAGCCGCAGCTCCCTTCGGAGGCAGCAAGAGTCCCTCATTTCTTGATATCTGGCATTGTGCTCCTCCCATAAGCGGCATGGAGGGCTCGCTGGTAAGACGTTGCGAGCCGCAGCTCTCGTCGAACACTGCACGGGCTCTCCAGGTCGCTCTGCATTTTCTTCCCAACACGCATATTTTGGGGGGCAACTAAATTTTATCTCTCTGGCTGCTGTCCTATGGCTTTAAGCTTCTTTTGGGGAGTTATTTGGGTTCGGGCTATGCTCCGGGCCCGGACCCCTCCCCCAGGACAGCACGCCAAAATATGCCTAATATTTGCCTTCAGATTAGATGTAAGGGTGAACTCGTGAAATGTGGTTTTATTAACAAAGTTCGGGAGAAGCACGATCAGATAATCATCCAATTTGGTACAGGTGCATCTCGTTTAGCTAATCATCTTATAGCACGCACGCGTATATATATCCAGTCTTCCTACCTCCTGTCCCACGACAGTTTTTCGGCAACCCTCCTCCACCCCAACTCCTCACTTCTAATCTATTTATCCCAAATTGGGATAGGGGGAGTTATTTGGGTTCGGGCTATGCTCCGGGCCCGGACCCCTCCCCCAGGACAGCACGCCAAAATATGCCTACTATTTGCCTTCAGATTAGATGTAAGGGTGAACTCGTGAACCAGGAGAGGGCGACCGAGAAGCCAAGGGTTATATCCTGGAGAATATGATATTAGTTTTATGATATTTCTGTACAGAATTTGATGAAGCGTCTGGTTGATAAAGGTTTACAGAGTCTAGGGACTGGCACGTTTAAAAACGGTGGGGCCAGGGGTCAGTGGGTTACGGTCAGTGGGGCTAAGGCTAGCAGTTTTGTTTGGGGCTAAGGCTAGCAGTTTTGAGGGTTAAGGTTTAGGGGCTAGTTTGGGGTCAGTTGCAGCTAGGTATATAGATAAAAACGAGTTTCACCCTCATTAATTCCACCCTCGTTAGCATATGCGATCTGATTGGCCAAAGCTTACCTGTCCGTATCTTTTGAAGCGTAGGTCCGATGTGCACATAACTGGTATCGTTGGATTCAGAAGGCGGCCTTCTTTCAGGTAGCGTGGATCTATGGAAGAAAGGATGTCGTTTTCAAATCCAATGTGACCGTACATCAGTCTAAAGCGTGACAAAAAGGAAGCCAGTCATCGATAAAAACAAGAAATACATCCAAACGAAATAACCCGTGAAATCATTTGTCTTTTTAGGAACAAGGTATCACTAGCCTGAATAAAAATAGTTTTCCAGCCAGTTCGTGTGCGTCTGTGTGTTTTGACTGCATATGCGTGTGAGTGTGCACACGTGCGTGTGAGTGTGCACAGGAGTGTATGTGTGTGTTTGTGAAAGAGAGAGAGAGTGCATCATTAAAATTAGACTGGAAAGATGTCTTTGAGTGAAGTCATCCGCTCAAGAGCTCCGCCTGGAGTGTCAAATCCTGCTAAAATATTGGAATCCTAATCAGTTTTTTACACATGGCTATTCACAGTTTTATCCAGGAGAGGGCGACCGAGAAGCCAAGGGTTATATCCTGGAGAATATGATATTAGTTTTATGATATTTCTGTACAGAATTTGATGAAGCGTCTGGTTGATAAAGGTTTACAGAGTCTAGGGACTGGCACGTTTAAAAACGGTGGGGCCAGGGGTCAGTGGGTTACGGTCAGTGGGGCTAAGGCTAGCAGTTTTGTTTGGGGCTAAGGCTAGCAGTTTTGAGGGTTAAGGTTTAGGGGCTAGTTTGGGGTCAGTTGCAGCTAGGTATATAGATAAAAACGAGTTTCACCCTCATTAATTCCACCCTCGTTAGCATATGCGATCTGATTGGCCAAAGCTTACCTGTCCGTATCTTTTGAAGCGTAGGTCCGATGTGCACATAACTGGTATCGTTGGATTCAGAAGGCGGCCTTCTTTCAGGTAGCGTGGATCTATGGAAGAAAGGATGTCGTTTTCAAATCCAATGTGACCGTACATCAGTCTAAAGCGTGACAAAAAGGAAGCCAGTCATCGATAAAAACAAGAAATACATCCAAACGAAATAACCCGTGAAATCATTTGTCTTTTTAGGAACAAGGTATCACTAGCCTGAATAAAAATAGTTTTCCAGCCAGTTCGTGTGCGTCTGTGTGTTTTGACTGCATATGCGTGTGAGTGTGCACACGTGCGTGTGAGTGTGCACAGGAGTGTACGTGTGTGTTTGTGAAAGAGAGAGAGAGTGCATCATTAAAATTAGACTGGAAAGATGTCTTTGAGTGAAGTCATCCGCTCAAGAGCTCCGCCTGGAGTGTCAAATCCTGCTAAAATATTGGAATCCTAATCAGTTTTTTACACATGGCTATTCACAGTTTTATCCAGGAGAGGGCGACCGAGAAGCCAAGGGTTATATCCTGGAGAATATGATATTAGTTTTATGATATTTCTGTACAGAATTTGATGAAGCGTCTGGTTGATAAAGGTTTACAGAGTCTAGGGACTGGCACGTTTAAAAACGGTGGGGCCAGGGGTCAGTGGGTTACGGTCAGTGGGGCTAAGGCTAGCAGTTTTGTTTGGGGCTAAGGCTAGCAGTTTTGAGGGTTAAGGTTTAGGGGCTAGTTTGGGGTCAGTTGCAGCTAGGTATATAGATAAAAACGAGTTTCACCCTCATTAATTCCACCCTCGTTAGCATATGCGATCTGATTGGCCAAAGCTTACCTGTCCGTATCTTTTGAAGCGTAGGTCCGATGTGCACATAACCGGTATCGTTGGATTCAGAAGGCAGCCTTCTTTCAGGTAGCGTGGATCTATGGAAGAAAGGATGTCGTTTTCAAATCCAATGTGACCGTACATCAGTCTAAAGCGTGACAAAAAGGAAGCCAGTCATCGATAAAAACAAGAAATACATCCAAACGAAATAACCCGTGAAATCATTTGTCTTTTTAGGAACAAGGTATCACTAGCCTGAATAAAAATAGTTTTCCAGCCAGTTCGTGTGCGTCTGTGTGTTTTGACTGCATATGCGTGTGAGTGTGCACACGTGCGTGTGAGTGTGCACAGGAGTGTACGTGTGTGTTTGTGAAAGAGAGAGAGAGTGCATCATTAAAATTAGACTGGAAAGATGTCTTTGAGTGAAGTCATCCGCTCAAGAGCTCCGCCTGGAGTGTCAAATCCTGCTAAAATATTGGAATCCTAATCAGTTTTTTACACATGGCTATTCACAGTTTTATCCAGGAGAGGGCGACCGAGAAGCCAAGGGTTATATCCTGGAGAATATGATATTAGTTTTATGATATTTCTGTACAGAATTTGATGAAGCGTCTGGTTGATAAAGGTTTACAGAGTCTAGGGACTGGCACGTTTAAAAACGGTGGGGCCAGGGGTCAGTGGGTTACGGTCAGTGGGGCTAAGGCTAGCAGTTTTGTTTGGGGCTAAGGCTAGCAGTTTTGAGGGTTAAGGTTTAGGGGCTAGTTTGGGGTCAGTTGCAGCTAGGTATATAGATAAAAACGAGTTTCACCCTCATTAATTCCACCCTCGTTAGCATATGCGATCTGATTGGCCAAAGCTTACCTGTCCGTATCTTTTGAAGCGTAGGTCCGATGTGCACATAACTGGTATCGTTGGATTCAGAAGGCGGCCTTCTTTCAGGTAGCGTGGATCTATGGAAGAAAGGATGTCGTTTTCAAATCCAATGTGACCGTACATCAGTCTAAAGCGTGACAAAAAGGAAGCCAGTCATCGATAAAAACAAGAAATACATCCAAACGAAATAACCCGTGAAATCATTTGTCTTTTTAGGAACAAGGTATCACTAGCCTGAATAAAAATAGTTTTCCAGCCAGTTCGTGTGCGTCTGTGTGTTTTGACTGCATATGCGTGTGAGTGTGCACACGTGCGTGTGAGTGTGCACAGGAGTGTACGTGTGTGTTTGTGAAAGAGAGAGAGAGTGCATCATTAAAATTAGACTGGAAAGATGTCTTTGAGTGAAGTCATCCGCTCAAGAGCTCCGCCTGGAGTGTCAAATCCTGCTAAAATATTGGAATCCTAATCAGTTTTTTACACATGGCTATTCACAGTTTTATCCAGGAGAGGGCGACCGAGAAGCCAAGGGTTATATCCTGGAGAATATGATATTAGTTTTATGATATTTCTGTACAGAATTTGATGAAGCGTCTGGTTGATAAAGGTTTACAGAGTCTAGGGACTGGCACGTTTAAAAACGGTGGGGCCAGGGGTCAGTGGGTTACGGTCAGTGGGGCTAAGGCTAGCAGTTTTGTTTGGGGCTAAGGCTAGCAGTTTTGAGGGTTAAGGTTTAGGGGCTAGTTTGGGGTCAGTTGCAGCTAGGTATATAGATAAAAACGAGTTTCACCCTCATTAATTCCACCCTCGTTAGCATATGCGATCTGATTGGCCAAAGCTTACCTGTCCGTATCTTTTGAAGCGTAGGTCCGATGTGCACATAACCGGTATCGTTGGATTCAGAAGGCGGCCTTCTTTCAGGTAGCGTGGATCTATGGAAGAAAGGATGTCGTTTTCAAATCCAATGTGACCGTACATCAGTCTAAAGCGTGACAAAAAGGAAGCCAGTCATCGATAAAAACAAGAAATACATCCAAACGAAATAACCCGTGAAATCATTTGTCTTTTTAGGAACAAGGTATCACTAGCCTGAATAAAAATAGTTTTCCAGCCAGTTCGTGTGCGTCTGTGTGTTTTGACTGCATATGCGTGTGAGTGTGCACACGTGCGTGTGAGTGTGCACAGGAGTGTACGTGTGTGTTTGTGAAAGAGAGAGAGAGTGCATCATTAAAATTAGACTGGAAAGATGTCTTTGAGTGAAGTCATCCGCTCAAGAGCTCCGCCTGGAGTGTCAAATCCTGCTAAAATATTGGAATCCTAATCAGTTTTTTACACATGGCTATTCACAGTTTTATCCAGGAGAGGGCGACCGAGAAGCCAAGGGTTATATCCTGGAGAATATGATATTAGTTTTATGATATTTCTGTACAGAATTTGATGAAGCGTCTGGTTGATAAAGGTTTACAGAGTCTAGGGACTGGCACGTTTAAAAACGGTGGGGCCAGGGGTCAGTGGGTTACGGTCAGTGGGGCTAAGGCTAGCAGTTTTGTTTGGGGCTAAGGCTAGCAGTTTTGAGGGTTAAGGTTTAGGGGCTAGTTTGGGGTCAGTTGCAGCTAGGTATATAGATAAAAACGAGTTTCACCCTCATTAATTCCACCCTCGTTAGCATATGCGATCTGATTGGCCAAAGCTTACCTGTCCGTATCTTTTGAAGCGTAGGTCCGATGTGCACATAACCGGTATCGTTGGATTCAGAAGGCGGCCTTCTTTCAGGTAGCGTGGATCTATGGAAGAAAGGATGTCGTTTTCAAATCCAATGTGACCGTACATCAGTCTAAAGCGTGACAAAAAGGAAGCCAGTCATCGATAAAAACAAGAAATACATCCAAACGAAATAACCCGTGAAATCATTTGTCTTTTTAGGAACAAGGTATCACTAGCCTGAATAAAAATAGTTTTCCAGCCAGTTCGTGTGCGTCTGTGTGTTTTGACTGCATATGCGTGTGAGTGTGCACACGTGCGTGTGAGTGTGCACAGGAGTGTACGTGTGTGTTTGTGAAAGAGAGAGAGAGTGCATCATTAAAATTAGACTGGAAAGATGTCTTTGAGTGAAGTCATCCGCTCAAGAGCTCCGCCTGGAGTGTCAAATCCTGCTAAAATATTGGAATCCTAATCAGTTTTTTACACATGGCTATTCACAGTTTTATCCAGGAGAGGGCGACCGAGAAGCCAAGGGTTATATCCTGGAGAATATGATATTAGTTTTATGATATTTCTGTACAGAATTTGATGAAGCGTCTGGTTGATAAAGGTTTACAGAGTCTAGGGACTGGCACGTTTAAAAACGGTGGGGCCAGGGGTCAGTGGGTTACGGTCAGTGGGGCTAAGGCTAGCAGTTTTGTTTGGGGCTAAGGCTAGCAGTTTTGAGGGTTAAGGTTTAGGGGCTAGTTTGGGGTCAGTTGCAGCTAGGTATATAGATAAAAACGAGTTTCACCCTCATTAATTCCACCCTCGTTAGCATATGCGATCTGATTGGCCAAAGCTTACCTGTCCGTATCTTTTGAAGCGTAGGTCCGATGTGCACATAACTGGTATCGTTGGATTCAGAAGGCGGCCTTCTTTCAGGTAGCGTGGATCTATGGAAGAAAGGATGTCGTTTTCAAATCCAATGTGACCGTACATCAGTCTAAAGCGTGACAAAAAGGAAGCCAGTCATCGATAAAAACAAGAAATACATCCAAACGAAATAACCCGTGAAATCATTTGTCTTTTTAGGAACAAGGTATCACTAGCCTGAATAAAAATAGTTTTCCAGCCAGTTCGTGTGCGTCTGTGTGTTTTGACTGCATATGCGTGTGAGTGTGCACACGTGCGTGTGAGTGTGCACAGGAGTGTACGTGTGTGTTTGTGAAAGAGAGAGAGAGTGCATCATTAAAATTAGACTGGAAAGATGTCTTTGAGTGAAGTCATCCGCTCAAGAGCTCCGCCTGGAGTGTCAAATCCTGCTAAAATATTGGAATCCTAATCAGTTTTTTACACATGGCTATTCACAGTTTTATCCAGGAGAGGGCGACCGAGAAGCCAAGGGTTATATCCTGGAGAATATGATATTAGTTTTATGATATTTCTGTACAGAATTTGATGAAGCGTCTGGTTGATAAAGGTTTACAGAGTCTAGGGACTGGCACGTTTAAAAACGGTGGGGCCAGGGGTCAGTGGGTTACGGTCAGTGGGGCTAAGGCTAGCAGTTTTGTTTGGGGCTAAGGCTAGCAGTTTTGAGGGTTAAGGTTTAGGGGCTAGTTTGGGGTCAGTTGCAGCTAGGTATATAGATAAAAACGAGTTTCACCCTCATTAATTCCACCCTCGTTAGCATATGCGATCTGATTGGCCAAAGCTTACCTGTCCGTATCTTTTGAAGCGTAGGTCCGATGTGCACATAACCGGTATCGTTGGATTCAGAAGGCGGCCTTCTTTCAGGTAGCGTGGATCTATGGAAGAAAGGATGTCGTTTTCAAATCCAATGTGACCGTACATCAGTCTAAAGCGTGACAAAAAGGAAGCCAGTCATCGATAAAAACAAGAAATACATCCAAACGAAATAACCCGTGAAATCATTTGTCTTTTTAGGAACAAGGTATCACTAGCCTGAATAAAAATAGTTTTCCAGCCAGTTCGTGTGCGTCTGTGTGTTTTGACTGCATATGCGTGTGAGTGTGCACACGTGCGTGTGAGTGTGCACAGGAGTGTACGTGTGTGTTTGTGAAAGAGAGAGAGAGTGCATCATTAAAATTAGACTGGAAAGATGTCTTTGAGTGAAGTCATCCGCTCAAGAGCTCCGCCTGGAGTGTCAAATCCTGCTAAAATATTGGAATCCTAATCAGTTTTTTACACATGGCTATTCACAGTTTTATCCAGGAGAGGGCGACCGAGAAGCCAAGGGTTATATCCTGGAGAATATGATATTAGTTTTATGATATTTCTGTACAGAATTTGATGAAGCGTCTGGTTGATAAAGGTTTACAGAGTCTAGGGACTGGCACGTTTAAAAACGGTGGGGCCAGGGGTCAGTGGGTTACGGTCAGTGGGGCTAAGGCTAGCAGTTTTGTTTGGGGCTAAGGCTAGCAGTTTTGAGGGTTAAGGTTTAGGGGCTAGTTTGGGGTCAGTTGCAGCTAGGTATATAGATAAAAACGAGTTTCACCCTCATTAATTCCACCCTCGTTAGCATATGCGATCTGATTGGCCAAAGCTTACCTGTCCGTATCTTTTGAAGCGTAGGTCCGATGTGCACATAACCGGTATCGTTGGATTCAGAAGGCGGCCTTCTTTCAGGTAGCGTGGATCTATGGAAGAAAGGATGTCGTTTTCAAATCCAATGTGACCGTACATCAGTCTAAAGCGTGACAAAAAGGAAGCCAGTCATCGATAAAAACAAGAAATACATCCAAACGAAATAACCCGTGAAATCATTTGTCTTTTTAGGAACAAGGTATCACTAGCCTGAATAAAAATAGTTTTCCAGCCAGTTCGTGTGCGTCTGTGTGTTTTGACTGCATATGCGTGTGAGTGTGCACACGTGCGTGTGAGTGTGCACAGGAGTGTACGTGTGTGTTTGTGAAAGAGAGAGAGAGTGCATCATTAAAATTAGACTGGAAAGATGTCTTTGAGTGAAGTCATCCGCTCAAGAGCTCCGCCTGGAGTGTCAAATCCTGCTAAAATATTGGAATCCTAATCAGTTTTTTACACATGGCTATTCACAGTTTTATCCAGGAGAGGGCGACCGAGAAGCCAAGGGTTATATCCTGGAGAATATGATATTAGTTTTATGATATTTCTGTACAGAATTTGATGAAGCGTCTGGTTGATAAAGGTTTACAGAGTCTAGGGACTGGCACGTTTAAAAACGGTGGGGCCAGGGGTCAGTGGGTTACGGTCAGTGGGGCTAAGGCTAGCAGTTTTGTTTGGGGCTAAGGCTAGCAGTTTTGAGGGTTAAGGTTTAGGGGCTAGTTTGGGGTCAGTTGCAGCTAGGTATATAGATAAAAACGAGTTTCACCCTCATTAATTCCACCCTCGTTAGCATATGCGATCTGATTGGCCAAAGCTTACCTGTCCGTATCTTTTGAAGCGTAGGTCCGATGTGCACATAACTGGTATCGTTGGATTCAGAAGGCGGCCTTCTTTCAGGTAGCGTGGATCTATGGAAGAAAGGATGTCGTTTTCAAATCCAATGTGACCGTACATCAGTCTAAAGCGTGACAAAAAGGAAGCCAGTCATCGATAAAAACAAGAAATACATCCAAACGAAATAACCCGTGAAATCATTTGTCTTTTTAGGAACAAGGTATCACTAGCCTGAATAAAAATAGTTTTCCAGCCAGTTCGTGTGCGTCTGTGTGTTTTGACTGCATATGCGTGTGAGTGTGCACACGTGCGTGTGAGTGTGCACAGGAGTGTACGTGTGTGTTTGTGAAAGAGAGAGAGAGTGCATCATTAAAATTAGACTGGAAAGATGTCTTTGAGTGAAGTCATCCGCTCAAGAGCTCCGCCTGGAGTGTCAAATCCTGCTAAAATATTGGAATCCTAATCAGTTTTTTACACATGGCTATTCACAGTTTTATCCAGGAGAGGGCGACCGAGAAGCCAAGGGTTATATCCTGGAGAATATGATATTAGTTTTATGATATTTCTGTACAGAATTTGATGAAGCGTCTGGTTGATAAAGGTTTACAGAGTCTAGGGACTGGCACGTTTAAAAACGGTGGGGCCAGGGGTCAGTGGGTTACGGTCAGTGGGGCTAAGGCTAGCAGTTTTGTTTGGGGCTAAGGCTAGCAGTTTTGAGGGTTAAGGTTTAGGGGCTAGTTTGGGGTCAGTTGCAGCTAGGTATATAGATAAAAACGAGTTTCACCCTCATTAATTCCACCCTCGTTAGCATATGCGATCTGATTGGCCAAAGCTTACCTGTCCGTATCTTTTGAAGCGTAGGTCCGATGTGCACATAACTGGTATCGTTGGATTCAGAAGGCGGCCTTCTTTCAGGTAGCGTGGATCTATGGAAGAAAGGATGTCGTTTTCAAATCCAATGTGACCGTACATCAGTCTAAAGCGTGACAAAAAGGAAGCCAGTCATCGATAAAAACAAGAAATACATCCAAACGAAATAACCCGTGAAATCATTTGTCTTTTTAGGAACAAGGTATCACTAGCCTGAATAAAAATAGTTTTCCAGCCAGTTCGTGTGCGTCTGTGTGTTTTGACTGCATATGCGTGTGAGTGTGCACACGTGCGTGTGAGTGTGCACAGGAGTGTACGTGTGTGTTTGTGAAAGAGAGAGAGAGTGCATCATTAAAATTAGACTGGAAAGATGTCTTTGAGTGAAGTCATCCGCTCAAGAGCTCCGCCTGGAGTGTCAAATCCTGCTAAAATATTGGAATCCTAATCAGTTTTTTACACATGGCTATTCACAGTTTTATCCAGGAGAGGGCGACCGAGAAGCCAAGGGTTATATCCTGGAGAATATGATATTAGTTTTATGATATTTCTGTACAGAATTTGATGAAGCGTCTGGTTGATAAAGGTTTACAGAGTCTAGGGACTGGCACGTTTAAAAACGGTGGGGCCAGGGGTCAGTGGGTTACGGTCAGTGGGGCTAAGGCTAGCAGTTTTGTTTGGGGCTAAGGCTAGCAGTTTTGAGGGTTAAGGTTTAGGGGCTAGTTTGGGGTCAGTTGCAGCTAGGTATATAGATAAAAACGAGTTTCACCCTCATTAATTCCACCCTCGTTAGCATATGCGATCTGATTGGCCAAAGCTTACCTGTCCGTATCTTTTGAAGCGTAGGTCCGATGTGCACATAACCGGTATCGTTGGATTCAGAAGGCGGCCTTCTTTCAGGTAGCGTGGATCTATGGAAGAAAGGATGTCGTTTTCAAATCCAATGTGACCGTACATCAGTCTAAAGCGTGACAAAAAGGAAGCCAGTCATCGATAAAAACAAGAAATACATCCAAACGAAATAACCCGTGAAATCATTTGTCTTTTTAGGAACAAGGTATCACTAGCCTGAATAAAAATAGTTTTCCAGCCAGTTCGTGTGCGTCTGTGTGTTTTGACTGCATATGCGTGTGAGTGTGCACACGTGCGTGTGAGTGTGCACAGGAGTGTACGTGTGTGTTTGTGAAAGAGAGAGAGAGTGCATCATTAAAATTAGACTGGAAAGATGTCTTTGAGTGAAGTCATCCGCTCAAGAGCTCCGCCTGGAGTGTCAAATCCTGCTAAAATATTGGAATCCTAATCAGTTTTTTACACATGGCTATTCACAGTTTTATCCAGGAGAGGGCGACCGAGAAGCCAAGGGTTATATCCTGGAGAATATGATATTAGTTTTATGATATTTCTGTACAGAATTTGATGAAGCGTCTGGTTGATAAAGGTTTACAGAGTCTAGGGACTGGCACGTTTAAAAACGGTGGGGCCAGGGGTCAGTGGGTTACGGTCAGTGGGGCTAAGGCTAGCAGTTTTGTTTGGGGCTAAGGCTAGCAGTTTTGAGGGTTAAGGTTTAGGGGCTAGTTTGGGGTCAGTTGCAGCTAGGTATATAGATAAAAACGAGTTTCACCCTCATTAATTCCACCCTCGTTAGCATATGCGATCTGATTGGCCAAAGCTTACCTGTCCGTATCTTTTGAAGCGTAGGTCCGATGTGCACATAACCGGTATCGTTGGATTCAGAAGGCGGCCTTCTTTCAGGTAGCGTGGATCTATGGAAGAAAGGATGTCGTTTTCAAATCCAATGTGACCGTACATCAGTCTAAAGCGTGACAAAAAGGAAGCCAGTCATCGATAAAAACAAGAAATACATCCAAACGAAATAACCCGTGAAATCATTTGTCTTTTTAGGAACAAGGTATCACTAGCCTGAATAAAAATAGTTTTCCAGCCAGTTCGTGTGCGTCTGTGTGTTTTGACTGCATATGCGTGTGAGTGTGCACACGTGCGTGTGAGTGTGCACAGGAGTGTACGTGTGTGTTTGTGAAAGAGAGAGAGAGTGCATCATTAAAATTAGACTGGAAAGATGTCTTTGAGTGAAGTCATCCGCTCAAGAGCTCCGCCTGGAGTGTCAAATCCTGCTAAAATATTGGAATCCTAATCAGTTTTTTACACATGGCTATTCACAGTTTTATCCAGGAGAGGGCGACCGAGAAGCCAAGGGTTATATCCTGGAGAATATGATATTAGTTTTATGATATTTCTGTACAGAATTTGATGAAGCGTCTGGTTGATAAAGGTTTACAGAGTCTAGGGACTGGCACGTTTAAAAACGGTGGGGCCAGGGGTCAGTGGGTTACGGTCAGTGGGGCTAAGGCTAGCAGTTTTGTTTGGGGCTAAGGCTAGCAGTTTTGAGGGTTAAGGTTTAGGGGCTAGTTTGGGGTCAGTTGCAGCTAGGTATATAGATAAAAACGAGTTTCACCCTCATTAATTCCACCCTCGTTAGCATATGCGATCTGATTGGCCAAAGCTTACCTGTCCGTATCTTTTGAAGCGTACGTCCGATGTGCACATAACTGGTATCGTTGGATTCAGAAGGCGGCCTTCTTTCAGGTAGCGTGGATCTATGGAAGAAAGGATGTCGTTTTCAAATCCAATGTGACCGTACATCAGTCTAAAGCGTGACAAAAAGGAAGCCAGTCATCGATAAAAACAAGAAATACATCCAAACGAAATAACCCGTGAAATCATTTGTCTTTTTAGGAACAAGGTATCACTAGCCTGAATAAAAATAGTTTTCCAGCCAGTTCGTGTGCGTCTGTGTGTTTTGACTGCATATGCGTGTGAGTGTGCACACGTGCGTGTGAGTGTGCACAGGAGTGTATGTGTGTGTTTGTGAAAGAGAGAGAGAGTGCATCATTAAAATTAGACTGGAAAGATGTCTTTGAGTGAAGTCATCCGCTCAAGAGCTCCGCCTGGAGTGTCAAATCCTGCTAAAATATTGGAATCCTAATCAGTTTTTTACACATGGCTATTCACAGTTTTATCCAGGAGAGGGCGACCGAGAAGCCAAGGGTTATATCCTGGAGAATATGATATTAGTTTTATGATATTTCTGTACAGAATTTGATGAAGCGTCTGGTTGATAAAGGTTTACAGAGTCTAGGGACTGGCACGTTTAAAAACGGTGGGGCCAGGGGTCAGTGGGTTACGGTCAGTGGGGCTAAGGCTAGCAGTTTTGTTTGGGGCTAAGGCTAGCAGTTTTGAGGGTTAAGGTTTAGGGGCTAGTTTGGGGTCAGTTGCAGCTAGGTATATAGATAAAAACGAGTTTCACCCTCATTAATTCCACCCTCGTTAGCATATGCGATCTGATTGGCCAAAGCTTACCTGTCCGTATCTTTTGAAGCGTAGGTCCGATGTGCACATAACTGGTATCGTTGGATTCAGAAGGCGGCCTTCTTTCAGGTAGCGTGGATCTATGGAAGAAAGGATGTCGTTTTCAAATCCAATGTGACCGTACATCAGTCTAAAGCGTGACAAAAAGGAAGCCAGTCATCGATAAAAACAAGAAATACATCCAAACGAAATAACCCGTGAAATCATTTGTCTTTTTAGGAACAAGGTATCACTAGCCTGAATAAAAATAGTTTTCCAGCCAGTTCGTGTGCGTCTGTGTGTTTTGACTGCATATGCGTGTGAGTGTGCACACGTGCGTGTGAGTGTGCACAGGAGTGTACGTGTGTGTTTGTGAAAGAGAGAGAGAGTGCATCATTAAAATTAGACTGGAAAGATGTCTTTGAGTGAAGTCATCCGCTCAAGAGCTCCGCCTGGAGTGTCAAATCCTGCTAAAATATTGGAATCCTAATCAGTTTTTTACACATGGCTATTCACAGTTTTATCCAGGAGAGGGCGACCGAGAAGCCAAGGGTTATATCCTGGAGAATATGATATTAGTTTTATGATATTTCTGTACAGAATTTGATGAAGCGTCTGGTTGATAAAGGTATACAGAGTCTAGGGACTGGCACGTTTAAAAACGGTGGGGCCAGGGGTCAGTGGGTTACGGTCAGTGGGGCTAAGGCTAGCAGTTTTGTTTGGGGCTAAGGCTAGCAGTTTTGAGGGTTAAGGTTTAGGGTCTAGTTTGGGGTCAGTTGCAGCTAGGTATATAGATAAAAACGAGTTTCACCCTCATTAATTCCACCCTCGTTAGCATATGCGATCTGATTGGCCAAAGCTTACCTGTCCGTATCTTTTGAAGCGTAGGTCCGATGTGCACATAACTGGTATCGTTGGATTCAGAAGGCGGCCTTCTTTCAGGTAGCGTGGATCTATGGAAGAAAGGATGTCGTTTTCAAATCCAATGTGACCGTACATCAGTCTAAAGCGTGACAAAAAGGAAGCCAGTCATCGATAAAAACAAGAAATACATCCAAACGAAATAACCCGTGAAATCATTTGTCTTTTTAGGAACAAGGTATCACTAGCCTGAATAAAAATAGTTTTCCAGCCAGTTCGTGTGCGTCTGTGTGTTTTGACTGCATATGCGTGTGAGTGTGCACACGTGCGTGTGAGTGTGCACAGGAGTGTACGTGTGTGTTTGTGAAAGAGAGAGAGAGTGCATCATTAAAATTAGACTGGAAAGATGTCTTTGAGTGAAGTCATCCGCTCAAGAGCTCCGCCTGGAGTGTCAAATCCTGCTAAAATATTGGAATCCTAATCAGTTTTTTACACATGGCTATTCACAGTTTTATCCAGGAGAGGGCGACCGAGAAGCCAAGGGTTATATCCTGGAGAATATGATATTAGTTTTATGATATTTCTGTACAGAATTTGATGAAGCGTCTGGTTGATAAAGGTATACAGAGTCTAGGGACTGGCACGTTTAAAAACGGTGGGGCCAGGGGTCAGTGGGTTACGGTCAGTGGGGCTAAGGCTAGCAGTTTTGTTTGGGGCTAAGGCTAGCAGTTTTGAGGGTTAAGGTTTAGGGTCTAGTTTGGGGTCAGTTGCAGCTAGGTATATAGATAAAAACGAGTTTCACCCTCATTAATTCCACCCTCGTTAGCATATGCGATCTGATTGGCCAAAGCTTACCTGTCCGTATCTTTTGAAGCGTAGGTCCGATGTGCACATAACTGGT
Source organism: Carassius gibelio (assembly GCF_023724105.1). Classification (NCBI taxonomy): domain Eukaryota; kingdom Metazoa; phylum Chordata; class Actinopteri; order Cypriniformes; family Cyprinidae; genus Carassius; species Carassius gibelio. The sequence continues at coordinate 3,502,547 of NC_068400.1, forward strand.
ATCGTTGGATTCAGAAGGCGGCCTTCTTTCAGGTAGCGTGGATCTATGGAAGAAAGGATGTCGTTTTCAAATCCAATGTGACCGTACATCAGTCTAAAGCGTGACAAAAAGGAAGCCAGTCATCGATAAAAACAAGAAATACATCCAAACGAAATAACCCGTGAAATCATTTGTCTTTTTAGGAACAAGGTATCACTAGCCTGAATAAAAATAGTTTTCCAGCCAGTTCGTGTGCGTCTGTGTGTTTTGACTGCATATGCGTGTGAGTGTGCACACGTGCGTGTGAGTGTGCACAGGAGTGTACGTGTGTGTTTGTGAAAGAGAGAGAGAGTGCATCATTAAAATTAGACTGGAAAGATGTCTTTGAGTGAAGTCATCCGCTCAAGAGCTCCGCCTGGAGTGTCAAATCCTGCTAAAATATTGGAATCCTAATCAGTTTTTTACACATGGCTATTCACAGTTTTATCCAGGAGAGGGCGACCGAGAAGCCAAGGGTTATATCCTGGAGAATATGATATTAGTTTTATGATATTTCTGTACAGAATTTGATGAAGCGTCTGGTTGATAAAGGTTTACAGAGTCTAGGGACTGGCACGTTTAAAAACGGTGGGGCCAGGGGTCAGTGGGTTACGGTCAGTGGGGCTAAGGCTAGCAGTTTTGTTTGGGGCTAAGGCTAGCAGTTTTGAGGGTTAAGGTTTAGGGGCTAGTTTGGGGTCAGTTGCAGCTAGGTATATAGATAAAAACGAGTTTCACCCTCATTAATTCCACCCTCGTTAGCATATGCGATCTGATTGGCCAAAGCTTACCTGTCCGTATCTTTTGAAGCGTAGGTCCGATGTGCACATAACTGGTATCGTTGGATTCAGAAGGCGGCCTTCTTTCAGGTAGCGTGGAT
>NC_068400.1:3503941-3541800 GCF_023724105.1 Carassius gibelio
AGATACACACCCAGGTATCGGATCAGTACTCGGTATTGAGAGTGAGGAGTCACCTGCCGATTTGGGTTGATTTGGGAGGGGTCTGAGCCGGTCGGCCCTGATGGCAGGATACGCAGGATTCACAGAGGCGCGACTAAACATTTCAGAGATCTTTAATTTTTGTACATTTATTTTGTCGGCGAAATACGAATATGAGAAAGAAAATAAAGTAAAGCAATGCAAAAACATAATGCGAAAGAAAGGGGACCTTACAGGAACAAGCTCACACCAAGCGCAAAACAGCGGTGTTTGGAGAAGCTCTCAGGCATCCGAAATATCGACCCATACGAGCTCCCTGCAGCGGCACAGAGACCTGAACAATTTACCTTAGTGCTCACATATGGATATTGGGAATTATATCGTCTACGATGTAAGTCAACTTGCATTCACGCTGTTAATGGCTCTAATCTAACCAGGACATTCACATCTTGCAATCACACATTTAACTACCCTAGCTAACCCAGAACTGGTTTGTCCACTTTGCAGCCCCCAACACAAAAACCTGTTACAGTATGTGTCATTGGGCTAAAATCAAATCATAACTAAACATACACAGCTTTAGCCTCCATCAAAACATGTTGGAAACGTTCGTATACATTGAACATCTTGTTACAATTTAGTGTTTACGAAACAGTCGCAGTTAATTACTTTGTCATTTTGGTCAAGAAGTGCATTGTAAATGCAATGTAATTACAATACGCTAAAACGCATGTGAATAAACTTACTTTTCTTCACCTGCTGTAGATGGAACCAGCCACAGCAGAAAGCCTCGTAACTGTCCAAAGACTTGTGGCTTTTAAACTCCTGCATTGTGTAGTAACTTAAACCAAAAACAATATAATTCCCAATGTCCATATGTGTGCATAAGGTAAATGGTCCAGGTCTCTGTGCTGCTGCAGGGAGCTCGCAAGGGTCGATATTTTGTATGCTTGAGAGCTTCTCCAAATACCAATGTTTTGTGCTTGGTGTAACCTAAAAAAACTGTATTCCATTGTTCCTATGTTTTCCATATGTATTGTGAGAGGTACTGGAGCAGTTTTTAACGCAGCATTAACTTCCAGGCATGGTAAAACAGTGCAGAATTGCGAGAACCTCCTCTACTACCAGGTTAAAAACACATGTAAACAATCCTGTTTCGCCGCCGGTATCCTGCCAACATGGCGGAGACCATGATATCGAGGGAGGGGCTTTGTGCTATGACGACAACTTCTCATTCTCAATCGGCTGATACCCTGAGCCCAGGTATCGGAATCGGTACCGGGAAGAGAAAAAGGGTATCAGAACATCTCTAATTATATGCAGTGATGCTGCCGGATTCTCTGGGCCAGAGATCAGATTTCAAGTTCTCAGTTTCAAAGACTAAATAGACCATCCAGACTTTCATTAGCGACAGAAGCAAAAGCAAATGTCTATCATGGTATGGGGGTGCAGCAGAGCAAACAGAATGGCTGACTGGCATATGTGCAAAGGTACCATTGACATGGAGGCATATATTGAAGTTGTACAGAGAAATATACTGCCGTTACGATGATGACTTTCATGGGAAGTCCTGGTTATTAGATCAAGACAAAGCCAGCTCTTATTCTGCATGTGCTACAATAGCGTGGTTTCGTAGAAACAGAGTGAATGTGCTAGATCAGACCAGACCTGTCTCCAATTGAAAATGTATGACCAGTCATGAAAAGGAGAATCAGACAACAACGAACATAGACTGCTGAGCATCTGAAGCCTTGTTTCAAGAGAGACTGGACAACTTTTTTTCTTGCAAAACTTTAACAATTAGTATCCTTAATTCCCAAACAATGAAACATAGTAATTAAAAGAAAAGATGATGTGACACAGTGTTAAACGTGCCTCTGTCCCAACTTTTTTGGAGTGTGTTACAGCCATCAACCAGAGGGAAGTCATGGCCTAATGGTTAGAGAGTCGAACTCCCAATTGAAAGGTTGTGAGTTCGAGTCCCAGGCCGGCAGGAATTGTGGGTGGGGGGAGTGCATGTACAGTTCTCTCTCCACCTTCAATACCACGATTTAATTAAATTAAAGTTAAAGAGATCAAATCACAGATTCTTGATTTTATTGCATTTTTACAAAACATCCCAACTTCTCTGTAATTGGGGTTGTAAAATGCCCAGAAATATGAACAAAAACAATTATCTGTCCTTGCTAACTTTACATTGCAGCCTATTAATCAAAGTAAAATGCAGTCAACCAAAATAAGCTGCATAAGTTGTTAGCTCAAACGAAGGCTGCTGTTGTACTTGGATACAGGAACATTTGAAGTACAAATCTATGTTCAAAAAGAAATAATAGTTTTGCAACCATATGATACATTATGAATATGGACATTTGAATTTGTGCTGTATGAGAGGTTACTTGAGCACATTCATTTGGATTACGCCATATGTCGGTTTTGTATTCTGTTCAGTAATAATCTGTTGTCTGTTTTGATATATGGAATATGGTCATTGCTCTACTTCGGGCTATTTATGACTGGTCATTTGGCCAGTTTTGTCACACAGACCATGGCTTGTATGGAGCTGATCAGACATTTCCAGTTTTAAAACTGTAGCTTACGTTTTCTAAATGAGTTTAATTTCTATGAAAAAGCAAAAAAGACAGTGGGGACAGTGCCATGGTGGGCAATAATATAATTGTGTACAACCAAACACCTTGTAACTCAGACTACCACAGCAAGCACAGTATTTAAGTAACTCCATTATTCTTGTTATGCACCAAATTTGAGCTATTTTTTTGACCATCCATTCCTGACTGCAGTAAAGGTAAACCCCCTGCTCCCACAGGATCCCAATCACAGTGCAGGCCCTCTACTTCAAAGGCATTGTGTATTACAAATATTGTTGGCTCTTTGAAGAATTGCTTTTGTACCTCTTTTGTAAGTATTTTCATAAAAGCGTCTGGCAATACATAAATGTCAATGTAAACCTCTGTGTTCGCTTCTAGATCAAAAATGCAATCTTGTTTATGGATTCTCACATGGATGCTAAATGCTGCCAAAAGTGATGTTGTAATTATAAAATAACAACAACAACAAAAAAAAAACGTATTTTACTAGTTTTTATAAAGTTCAAATTCAGGAGAAGTCACCTCAAACATAATCATAATCATCTTTGCTTACATTATTTTTCATTGGTGTCACCTCAGAACACATCCCTAGTAGTAGTAATAATATGTATTATTTGTAGCTAGTGTTATGTTGTAATGCTTAAAGGGGTCCTATTAAGTGTTAATCACTTGCTTAATATCCAACCAAAGAATACACAGACACACACTCACTAGGGGTGTAACGATACGCGTATTCGTATTGAACCGTTCGGTACGAGGCTTTCGGTTCGGTACGCGGTACGCATTATGTACCGAACGGTTCGTTGGGCTAATTAATTATATTTGGAAAATAAATAAAAAATTGTAAAATATAATGATATGCGTTCAACAAGGTAGCCCAATAACCCAAACGACGTAACAGGCAACGCCCCTGACACCCCCGAAGAAGAAAAAAAAAACACCAACTTATATGTTTATGTTAGACTACTCAGTCAGGCGCTCGCTCACTCAGCATGCGCTGAAGGCTCGTTGCAAAATGGCCAATGCGTTTAACAGACCAGAAATATAAGATCCTCCAGTAACCAACAGGTCTGGTGTTTGGGTGCACTTTACCAATCGATCGGGGCATCCAAACAAGCACGGAAATCAAAATGGACTAGTACTGTACTGTGTCAGAATTTCCTGAGCAGTACGATACAATTAACAGGCCTGCACGTTATTAGATAGAAGAACTGTTATAAATAGAACGTATGCACGGGCAGTTTTGAAAACTCCACCTACTTTGCTCTTGGCATAGTGCTGCGCAAATCGCGTTGTATCTGAAGGGCAACGCTGAGCCCAGGGTCCAGCGCAGCGCAGCGCATACCGCGTCCTGTGTGAAAGACCCTTTAGTCATTTTGCAACGAGCCTTCGGTGCGTACTGCGTGAGCGAGCGCCTTACTCTGTAGTGGAAAACGCAGGTTTTAAGAACATGCTTAATGTAATTGAGCCCCGTTACAATATTCCTTCACGAGCCCATTTCAGCCAGACCGTAATTCCTGCTTTGTTCCAAAAAACATAAGCCCTATAGAGAACCAATTGAGTAAAAACACACTCAATATAAAGAGTTATAGAGTTCCATAAAAAGTTTAATCTTTGTATTTGTTCATAACTACTACAACAATATAACATTTTCATTTTCTTTTTAATAAGGATCTGTTTTTGCTTTATACAGTATGCTGCTAAGAAAACACCATAGAAGATGGGTAAAGAATAGCTCCATCATTGTTCAATGTAAAAAAAAAAAAAAAAACATACTTTGTTAGTTTTAATTAAAAAAATGTTTTTAAATCAAGGAAATGTATCTGCCATTTTTTTCTTTTTGCTGTATCTAAAACATACCGAACCGTACCGAACCGAACCGAGACACCAGTGAATCGTATCGAACCGAACCGTGAATTTTGTGAACCGTTACACCCCTAACACTCACACACACACACACAAAAAAAAAATACACGATACAAAACATGCTCTAAGTGGTTGGACAATCACAACTAACAAAACAGAGAACACAACAGGAACTAAACAGTGCATTCACTCTGGGAAGAGAGGTGCTGCAATAATGTAAAAAAGAAATAATGCATTTTTGGAACAATCAGAAATGAAAACCTATTCTAGTACATCTCAAAAAAGCCCTGTAAAAGGGCATAATAGGACCAAATAACCAAATAAATTAATTTAACATGTAACATGTGGAGAAGAGAAAAGTTGGAGGTTATTGCAACTTATCTACTATAGTAATGCTAATAACTAGTCTATTTCTGATTATGGCATACATACCCAGCCCTACCTTGGAATAAGATTTTTCAACACCCAAGCAAGTTTAGATTTTTTTCAGTAAAAGTACCTCTCACTAAATCTTTGGCCTCTTCAGACACACCCTTCCAGGCTTCTCCATCCAATGAGAAATCACCCTCCTTGATCTTGTGCATGATGTCAGCTGCATGCGATGATGTCATTCCTTTCTTCTCACTCTGGAATGGAACTTGGCCAGACAGCATGGTGTACTGATGAAAAAGAAGAACACTAATACTATCTGCATTTTTTGTTTAACTTTTCTGAACAAACTGTCAAATTATACACTCCTGAACAAAATTTTAATAACGGGTGTAAGGGAAACAGGTCAATTTAGCTCAAAGGGAATCATTTAAGATTTTAAAAGGGAATTTGAACAGAATCACTGTTTCACGGCTGATCACTGTTTAACATCAAATCTGCGCTGGATACTAATATCCAAACTATAGTGAAAACACTATCAATTAGCACAGTAACAAGATCGGCAGTTTAAGACATTAATTTGTAAGCACAAAACACAAGATACTTCTCTTTTCAATATGAATAAGGCTTTATTAGATAAATCTAAGACATATAAACTAATCTAACACATAAACGCACGCACACACACATTCACAGTTGCAGGAAGGTCGAAATTTAGGGAAAGATGAGTTTAAGAGAATGGAAATATGGAATCCCAAGTTCACAGCAATACGTTAAATTGCATAAACATGAACAACCATCAATCACGTAATTAGCGCTCGCATTGAGTTCCTCAATGAGGTTAAAATTATATTAGATACACCAGTAAAGGTCACAGTCTGGAGGTAAAGTTACTTGCATCTCCTGTGAAGAAGGAGCCTCGGTGAAAGGGCTATCCCGAGGTCGTTGATTGGCTGGAAGTTCAGTCTCTGAAGTGACGTCTTGGGAAGCCTGTGGTTGTTGGGTGTTGGCTGAAAGTGCAGAGTCGTGTGGGCTGGTTGAAGTTGAACGGACGTTACAAAACTTAACTCAGAACACGAAACTCTCAAACGGAAAAGAAAAGAAAAGAAATAAAGTTTGAGAGACTAGGTTGTGTTCCTTCTCATCGTGGCATAGTAGCAGCAGGCAGGCACGCTGGAACCGCGCTCAAAGAATAATGATGACTAACCGCATTGCTAGATGCTACAAGCTAGCCGAAGCATAGCTAGAGACTAGAAACTGGGATGACTGATAGCACAAGCAATGCTAGAACTAAAAGCCGACATGGCTAATAGCAGCAGCTAGGGACTAAAAAGCCAAATTTCATGGTGTCCAAAGTATTTAAACTTCCCTGTTGGCCACACCTCAAATGTTGTCTTGACCAATCAGATATTGTCTTGGCTCGGGGGGTATCATAAATCATTTGTTTATCTTACCAAGCATGTGGTCCGAATTTCCTGCCTCGCAGGGTCTAATTTTTGACATGATTCCTATAACACGAATACGATACATGGGACAAATAAATTATTGTCAGGGCTAATTCAAGCAAGAAGATTCGATCACACACATACCAAACACAATTATAAATCGTTAAGCTATGCCATAGTTATTAAAAAAAAACATACACAATAAGTGATTATAACATGATAGTCAAATGTGTGGGTTACATATAAATGAATATGGAGTGAAGCGATGGACTGATTCATTTATGAGTCTTTTTGAGTTCATTCTGGTCCATATATATGTACAAAAGCAGTTTCTTTGCCATTCTCCTGACAAAAGACTTTTCTGTGAAGACAGAGGTTTAAAGCCCTTCCCCCCCTTAGGAATTTCAGTCTGGTTCTGTTAGGTGGGGGGGGGGGGGAAGTCAATGGGACTTGTGCAGTACTCTCATGGGTTTTCATGTGATGTCCAGCGTTGCATTTCAATTATGAACAACAAATTTGACAATCTCTTGTTCGAATTGAAATTGTAAATAATTGCTCTAGTGGTGTTCATGTTGAAAGCTGTTGTGTGAACAAGTTGGTTGGTCATCTTGCTTGGTTCTTGTGGCACTAGAACTGATTCATGACTTCCTGAGGAATTCGGCTCTCGTGTTTCAATGCATACAGCTTTGATAGACTCTTTAATTTGTCTGGTTCGACTAATTTCTGTTACACGGGGGAACAATAAAAATATTCTCAATTTGTGCTGTTGGATCGTAACCAGATTGTAAGCACTGCTTCAATATGCCAAAAGAAGAAACAGGAACAAGAAAAAAAAATGAGAATAGTCCATTTAAAATTGAAAACTGCATTTAACAGGCTATTCATCAGTTGATCAAAAGTTTAAGACCATAGCCTTAAAAAGTTCAAATCTGTCCAAAAATATGGCTTTCATGTCATTGTCCTTCAGGCAGTCACACTTTCATGACCTCCTGATGGCTAAATCTCCAATATCCCAGTGAACAAAAAAGCATCCCAGATCATTATGGAGCCTCCTCCACTGTGCCTTATAGAAAACATCTCCAGTGGGATTCTCCTTGTCATGCCAGTTATGTTGGAAGCCATCAGTACTGTCCAGGTTAATTCTTTTCTCATCTTTCAATGTCTCATGTTTGGTGCTCCCTTGCAAATTCCAAACAGGCAAGTTTGTGACATGGGAGTAGATATGCAGGTTTATATTTTTGTGCAGATTCTTTTAGCTTTTTAAGGCTATGTTCTTAAACATTTGATCAGCTGATGAACAGCCTGTTAAATCCAGTTTTCAATAAATAGCCTTTTCACTATTTTTGTCTCTTGTTACTGTTTCTTCATTTGGCATTTTGAAGCAGTACTTACAACTAGAGATGCACTGATCCGATACACAGTATCGATATCAGCTCCAAAATGGTCATTTTCTGCTGGATCGGCTATCAGTCAGACAAGACCGATCCAAATTCGATATTGTGCGTATATTATTCTGTGTTATTGTTAAGCCCCATGAAATGCACAAAAACATTATAAAGCACCATAAAGTTTTCTTGCACTATATTCCAAATGTTCTAAAATCTTACATAGTACAATGTGCAGTACTAGGTGAATATTTAAGTCGTACACGTAAGCTCTTCTCTCCGCTGCGGCTGTCTGTCATTCTCCATTCAGCATTCAAACTGCGTGTTGCATTTAGTAACTACAGTCAAAAAGATTAAACTCTCTCCAAGAGCGCAGTAACTGAAATGTAAAACTGTTAAAAGAAAAGGATCATTAAACTATCTCACAGAATAACAACACTACGAATTAATATATCTTTCCTTTATGCTTTGAACTTTTCTATGCGAAGCGCAGCGCGCTGTGACTCCATGCTGCTTCAAGCACATCATTCTCGCATTGGAATGCGCATAAGCGATTTGTGCCGCTCTGTATTGGAGGCTTTCATGTTATAATAATGCACAATGAAAGATTATTAATAGCCTTTCTTGTTTTGTCCTATTTATCATAAGTTGCTGCCTAGAATAACTTTTGCTGCAGAATTATCCACTAACCTATATTAACTAACCACTAACCTAGTATTTTTGTCATACATTATGCTCATATATATATATATATATATATATATATATATATATATATATATATATATATATATATATATATATATATATATATATATATATATATATATATATATATATATATGTATATATATGTATATATATATATTTTAATGAAGTTGTCTAGTAGATTGTGTTTAACACACAAAACAGTGATTATCAGGGATTACCAACATACTGAGGTATAGAAATTCTACATCGATTATAAAAAATTATGTCGGATGATAACTCAGAATTTTTAGTAATGGATTGGATCGGAAAAAAATGGTATCAGTGATCGGTAAAGGGGCAGAGATTTCAGACCTCCGTTTATTAAGGAGATCTGTCACAAAACTCATCATCCGCGCCAAAGTTTTTTGAGCAAATTTCAAAGCCGCACCCACCCGCCATCCGCAAAAAAAAAAAAAAAAAAAAAAAGCCATAGTCTGTTCTAGAAAGGATGCAGCAAAGATATTTAATGCTAATGTATGAGGCATAGGCCAACGCTGAGTTTCATTTACGATGAGATGCGGTCTAGTTCACAGTGCAGTGCAAGTGAACGCGGGGCACTGTTGCTTCCATGTCACGGTTATCATTGTCTGCTATATTTGCTTTTTATTAAAATACATGCAATTGGTTGATGAAACATTTATTAAAATTAAGATAAAATTTGTTCAAAACAAAATTCGTTTTTAAGAAAGGTTTTCTACAAAGCAAAATTTAATGAAGTGTTTAATATAATGTCAGACGATTTACAAAACTTCATTAAGTGGTAAAAACCATGTCTCCCGATATATTGCGCATCTTATGATCCTATCTAAAAAATGAAAATAATTTTTGATAAAAAATGTTTGTAAAAAATATTTTAATGACCGGTCTCACGGTTATATACTAACCGTCACACCCCTACTAACCCAATGATTTAAGTAGTCAAGTAGTTTAAAGTGGTCATATGATGCAATTTCAAGTTTTCCTTGCTCTTTGGAGTGTTACAAGCTGTAGATGTACAAAGTTGTAAAGACTAAAGTCTCAAACCCAAAGATAAATTCTTTATAAAAGTTAAGACTCGTGCATGCATTCCTAAAACCCCTTGTTTAAACACGCCCACATATATCTATGTCAGTGATGGATGGTTTGCATAACACAACCCAAATGTTTACACAAAGAAAGAAGGCATAACTTTTATTCTCATTGTAGTATTGTTGACGCCACCATGTCATGGATACACTGTGTGTTTCCAAATATGCTAAGGGGCATAACATTTCCATCACACACTTGAGTTATATGGCCAATCACAATGCATTGGCTAGCTGGCCAATTAGAGCACACCTCGCTTTTCAGAACAATGAGCTTTGTAAAAATTGACACCTTTCAGAAAGGTGTGGCAGACAGGAGCAACAATAATGTACAGTATGTGGAAAATAATGTGTTTTATGAATTTTAAACATGTAAACCCATTGCATTACACCAAATAATGTTATTTTTAGCATTGTCATATGACCTCTAAGTCTACTTTTGGAATTTATCGAAACTTTTGTTACTTTTCTATTTATTCAAGTTAAGGTATTGATTTTTTTTAACACCGACCTCTCCCCTGAAAAAAACAATACATATGGCAGTCCAGTCTAAAACAGTACTTCATCCATAGACATAAATATCCTCAAGCACACTTATATACACTCAAACCTACCAGGATCACCCCAAGGCTCCAGAGATCGCAGGCCTGGTCATATCCCGAGCTGTGGAAGAGCTCCGGCGCAGCATACTGCAGGGTAAAGCAGGGGGTCTGCAGAGATGCACTGCCACTCCCCGCTGGAAACAACCGCGCAAATCCAAAATCAATCACCTTCAACACAGAGTCATCTGACTCATCAGCAAACAGCACATTCTGCCAGAGGAGGTAAAAAAAAAAAAAAAAGGGAGACAATGTGACATACAGCTATGCATTGATAACCACAAGAGGTTCTGGGTTACAATGATTTGGCATTACTGATCCAATTATGATGCACCAAGATGTATTAAAACGTGCAGTGCATATCATACCAGCAATTTTACCTTTCTATAAGACCCAGTGACATCGAAAGCCTCCTCTTATGCTGCGTTCACACCAAACGCGAATAGAGCATCCGGCGCAAATAATTTCAATGATGAGTCAATGTAAAGACTCGTTTACGCGCGTGTTGAAGTCTCGCGGTGCGGTAGACGCGGATTCGCCTCATTCGTGCATCTAGTTACAGGAGATTCTGAGTTAGAAAAGGACCATTGCAAGCTGAGAGTGACCCCACTTTTGTGGTGGAAAATTGGCAGTAATACCCCCACCTTGCGCTGCTGTACCTGAGTGTCCCTGGAACATCAGTGCAGTCGGAGCGCGTCTTCTCAACAGCTGGACATGTAGTGAATAAAAAATGCTTTGCTGTGGACCCCGAAAATGTTGATCGACTTGTTTTCCTGTCCAATAAATTTGTAATGTCCCTAGCCTTTTTGCGCGTTTCATGCCTGCCTAGTGCCGCCTAGCCTAAGTGTCGGTTACGTTCAATAAAAAAAAAAAACACACATGGCCTGTTCTCAAGCCCATTTAAAGTTAGATTTTTTGAACAGTTGTTTGAAATGGATTGAATCATTATTTAAAATAATCTTGGAGATTTTTGAAAGGCCTAAATCATAAATGCAGCCGGGTTGAAGCCTGCAGTGATGTTTTTCTTTTGTTATGACAGCCGTCCCTAGAGCTGTAGTCAAGTCCAGCTTTGTCGAGTCCAAGTCAAGTCCAAGTCCAGGACTAGTCGAGACCGAGTCGAGACCGAGTCAAGACCGAGTCCAAAGAGGTTCGAGTCCAAGTCGAGTCCAAGTCCAAAAGTTTCGAGTCCAAGTCAAGACCGAGTCCAAATGAGAGAAAAAAGGGTCCTCTTCAAGACCACATACTTAACTACTGATAATGTATGTGTTGCGAGAGGCAGCATATCTCCTGTTCTAAGAAAATAATTGTAAATTTTTATTTGTAATGATCAAAAAGCTTGTGCAAAGTAACAACTCTGTAGGACAGGGGTCTCCAAACTACATCCTGGATGGCCAATGTCCTGAAAAGTTTAGCTCCAACTTGCCTTAACACACCTGGAAGATTCTAGTGTGTCTAGTAAGAGCTTGATTAGCTGGTTCAAGTATGTATAATTAGAGTTAAAGCTAATAGGGGTGTTACACAAGATCCCAGGCCCTATGCATAGGCAGTCCTGATAGGCCCCCATGCCCCCCACCCATGAAAATATCCAGGTAAAAAAATATATATATTTCAGATTCATACTTTTCAAGGGCCCTCTCTTCCTCTGGGGCCCTGGTAATGAGTACTGATTTTACCCCCAGTCCGACCCTGGGAGCTAAACTATAAAGGACACTGGCCCTCTAGAGTTTGGAGCTTTAAGGTCAAATTATTTTGATGTACTTTATTTTCATTTTATTTAGTTAATAATGCTGCTTTTGCTGACATTATGTCTGTGGTCCAAAATGACTGATGCCTTGGCACAGTGCACAGACACACACAAAGTTCGGGATATGACGCATGCGCGCAGCAAGGCTAGAAGGATACATTTGGCTCTACTGGGCATGCGCACATAAATAAAGCTAAATTTTTGTCCTAGTGCTTGCATAGACTACTCGGCACTGTAGGAAACAATCAACTCATCCAGCATGCATTAACCATAATGCATACAAAGTGTTTGCAAGTACGACGTGAATTTTAGAATTAAAATATTGCGTGGAGCTGTTACTATGACCTTATCTATGTTGCATGTAAAAATAAAATATGTAATGTAATAATTAGGGTTGTGCCTGAAGCTGAATACCTTATTCGGAATGGCAAGGATAACGGCTTAAAAAACGAATAACGTACAAGGAATAACTCGGCTGAAGCTGACACAGTCTGGTGTTTGCTAGATAACAGGTGAGCCAGGGGATCAGCGCCAGAAGTGAATGAATGTAAACTTTATGAGCGAAAAGAGCGCAAATCAAACACCGCATTGTTGTCGCCTCTCTGTGCATCTCTCAGAAATCAGAGCGTTGCAAGAGTAATTTAACCTATAAAAAAGACTCGCTTAAAGTGTTCTGCGTAATGTAAATGTGCGCATTGAATGTATTTGGTCGTTCAAATGATCACTAAACGTTTGTCATGACATCTCTCTGCTTGCATGATAAATATTATTTTAGAAATTAATAATTATTTTAGTTTAACACGACATACTTGTTCATAACGGTCTTATCAAGTAACTGTACAATGTTGTATCCGAATGCAGATAGGAAAAATGTTGTGATTGTTACACATAGAAATACTGACTGTTAGGCCTACATGAAATTTTAAATACGTAATGGCATAATTATAAAGTTTTTAAAATTTACATATGTAATTGTTGCATAAGGCTATACATTAATAACCGTTTATTGATAAAAAAAAAAACTATTTAATGTGTTTTCATTTACAATAGCATGAACCACGAGTAGTCGAGTAACTCAAGCATTTTTTTATTAAAAAATCGACTAGTAGAAATCAGTAGTCTTGCAAACCCTATACTGTACAACAATAATTAGTATTTCATTATTGTAAAGGGTACGTTTAAAGCTATCTAGGTGTAGACGTAAATAAAACACAATCTAACAGGTAGAAATTAAATTAGAAACATCTAAACTTTTCAGGTCGCAGTAAGTGCACCGCTGGTCATGCACATCCTTTCCCGGAACAATAATGAAAGCTAAGATGGAGAAACAGATGATCATAGCTGTACAAGGATATCCATTTTTTAAATTAATCTATTAGTAGAGCTACTACAAGGGATGTTTAGTGCTGGAAATCCATTTATTCTTTGCTGAAACTTCTGTGTCATCATGAAGAGCGGGTCATGGTTGCACAGCAACAGCAGACGCCACTGGAGCGCGAGCGCAGGCCACAGTCATTTGGAAATAAGAAGAGCGGCACGCCTAGCGTTTTCCACACGTTTTCATTCGCTACATCATGGTTTTGTTTTGAAGGAGATTTTTTTATTTTGTTTTTTTGCTGGACTCGGTCGACACCAAATAGAAGACTTGGCGAGTCCAATGGCCAAGTCCGAGACAAGTCCGAGTGCAAATGCAACGAGTCCGAGACAAGTCCGAGACGACAGAAAAATGTCTTGAGTCCGGACTCGAGTCTGTAACGGATATGCAGATCATCGATTCATGTGTTTAATTCAGATTTTCCAAATGAAACCCTTTTTGCACTGGGCCTGGCGCCAGCCTGGCTGGACTTAAATTAATTTACAATGCCCGGGGGAGCCTCAAAGAATACACTAAACCAACCACATTCCAACATACACAAAAAGAAACCTTTCGTAAAGTTCCTTACTTTTGTAAGTCCTTATTAATATGTATTTTAAATATGTTTATGGATTGCATAAAATGGTTAATCCTTGTTATGTGAAGAGTATAAGTTGCTAGCTTATACTTTAGGAAATGTCTCTCCTCATTTTAACTTCCTCAAAGAGAGCTACGTTTCTGCAACCCCCACCCCTGCAGGTCGTAAAACTTTACGACCACCCTGGACACACAGGACAGGAGAGAAGCCAAATCACTTGTTTCTTTTGAACAATGCATTCTATGGAATGTATTCATTAACTTTCTGTTTTTATGTTTTATAAATGTATTACGTATTCCCTTTTGGTACATTTAGAAATTTCCCATATAAATTGGGACTATCTGCAGTGTTATCATGTGTTAATCAAATCTTTAAATATGTGTAATTCTGCATTTGAATGTAACTTCATGTTTTGATCATATATATATTATGTTTAGTATCTTTGTGATCGTCATGCTCTGACAGACCCATTTATCTAGAGCAAAGTAATGAAAAATGTATGTAATCTGAATTACAAACTTGCTAGAATAATCCCTGGAATTTGGACAAGCCCTAGATCTCCAGGGGGGTTGTCTCCACAGAGACAAAGGAACTTTTCCATCCGCTTCAGATCGCGGACTTTCATTGGCTGTTTACGCGAAAAAGGGGCGTAAACCATTTCAAGCCATAAGAACGACCGAACAAGGTCCGCCCGCTCTCTTCTTCTCCTGCTCGGACACGCTGCTCTCCTGTGCGACCAACGTTGCTCATAGCGCAAACCCCCTTAGCACAGGGGCTGAGAGAAAAAGCCATTTTAATGGCTCCTTTGGAAGCTTTCGTTCTTTTCTTTTCTTTTCTTTACTAAGTTTATTCAACTATTCGCCTCTCCACGCAAGGAAGACGAATTCTGGAACATTGTTTGTTGAACCTTTCAAATACCGCGCGAGGACAGAACAAAGGACCACGTGCTCCACGCTCACGCCAAGATCAAGCGCAGCGTGTACGCGCGTCACCTGGCCTCCGGCACACGCCCGCTGTTTTCAAAAGGAACAGCGCGCAAAGCTCACAAGCTCGACGCCGATCTCACGCCACGCTCACATTGGACACTTTGCAAGTATCACTTTCTCTATGGAGATTTAAATGCTGCTTTAAAGTGTTGTTATGATCTGATCGTTGTTGGCTTCCAAAAGTTACTGACTATGATTTCCATACCTGAGCTCCTTATGTGATCTCATTCTATTTTCTCTCTCTCTCTCTCTCTCTTTTATTTGGATTCCGTTATGTCTTGCATAAAGCTTACTGTTTGTATTGTCATACGCATATTTACTCTGTGTGATTTGTAGTTTGATGTATTACTAGTTTAATTATTAAAAACCCATATACTGACGATTGGCTTGGACTCCACCCCACTTACATTACGAGTCACTGAGATGTCTGATCTATAGCTACAAGCTCTAAATTTAGAAACTAAATTTATCATAAGGATAGGATAATATTTTCATGGCCAGAGAATACTTTTCCTTGAATTATAAGGCGTGATAACTTTATTGAAAATTGATAGGTCAACAGTGGTTTGCTGGACATACCACTGTTTGATTTGCAGTAATTTACAGTAAGAGATATCACAATAATTGGTATGAAGAATGGAATATTGACATATTAATGAGTAAGTTACAGTGCCCTGTGATTATTTATTGGTATAGGCAATTGAGCTATTTTTCATAATCAATCAAATTTAATGTAACTGTCATCTGAGATATAAATTAATCATATTCCTGATTAATTATTCAAATTCCCTATATATCATTTGAGTTAATTATTCTGTAAAACTCATTGTTGCTACAAGTCCAAGACCGGACTCGAGTACTACAGCCCTAGCCGTCCCCTCTGCATATATATTATTTCGAGAATGTTGCACTCCTGTTGCTGTTTGTTATTCTGCTAGAAACTTCATGCAAATAAATAAGAAATATTGCTGACTTGTGCGTTTCCAGCACTCTCTTTACATTCGTCCGTTATTTGACGTTTGAAAAAGAAAAGTCTTTTTTTAGACATGGAAAATGGATTTTACAATCGATTCAATGAACACTTATGTCTTAAAAATCTAAAATGATTTTTTTCACAAAAGTGACAGCCCTAGTAGGTAGACATCGAAAACGCCACTTTTACCACTGCATGTGTGGCGCTTTAACCACAAGTTATCAAACAAGTGCATAAAAGTACATTTTCGCAAATAGACATCAGTTTTGCCTCGCTGATGTGTTACAATTGACGGCTTCAGTCACAGAAAATGAAAGAAAAACACTATAGTTAAAATATTTAAAATATTAAATATATTTAATATGTAAATATTCAGAGATGAAAGTTTGGTACTTATGAAGTTGTGCATTTCTTAGAACGAATTCAAGCAGGATAAATGTCAAGCCTGTGCTTATATTTTCTCTAAGCTACATGTTATTAAACAATATTTTAGATTTGATACATTTAAAAGGTGTGCAGTATTATTTATATTATATGAATTATGTGTTTTAAAATAAAATAAAAATAACAGGATAGTTTCAAAGTGGCTTATTGTGTGTACATTTTTTTCCCTATCACATGCCAAACAAATAACATTGTAAGCATTAAATCTGCTTTCTGTAGTGCAAATTTTGTTTGTGAGGAAAATAACAGTACATTGTCACAGGGCCGGCCCGCGGCATAGGCGGTATAGGCAAATGCTAAGAGCGCCACTCATCCATAGGAGCGCCAGAATGAGTGAAAGAGTGAATTTTTTTTGTTGTTTTTCCGTTTGTTTTTTTTACATATATATATTTTTTTATATAATAGGCTACTATTTAAAAACCATTAATTCGAAATACTACCAAATAAAGCAAAAAAAAAAAAAAAAAAAAAAAAAAAAGTCCGGCTCTTCAATCTCCCCCCACCCATCGAGTGCTTGAAGTGCATCAAAAATAGAGTTCGCGCACGATCAGTTGTTGGCAATTTGTTGTGTAGCGTGCCCGCCTTAATGTTAGCAGTTGTTCTGAGTTCCGAGTCCCCAGACTGTGATTTTGTACAATCATGTCAGTTTTAAGACGCATTTTTTATTATCACTTTTTTATTAATGTTTTACTCTACAGTTGTGCAGTTTTGGGGGGATACAGTACAGGCCAAAAGTTTGGAAACATTACAATTTTTAATGTTTTCGAAAGAAGTTTCTTCTGCTCATCAAGCCTGCATTTATTTGATCAAAAATACAGAAAAAAATGTAATATTGTGATATATTATTACAATTTAAAATAATTTGTTTTCAATTTATTATACTTTAAATTATCATTTATTTCTGTGATGCAAAGCTGAATTTTCAGCATCATTACATTACATTCTTCAGTGTCACATGTGGCATCCAGTCTATCACATGATCCTTTAGAAATCATTCTAATATGATGATTTATTATGAGTGTTGGAAACAGTTCTGCTGTAATGTGTGTGTGTGTGTGTGTGTGTGTGTGTGTGTGTGTGTGTGTGTATATATATGCTAAATCATGAACACAATGACGGGGTGAAATGGGCTGTGATGCATGGGGCGCCAGGTAAAATCTTGCCTAGGGCAGCAAATTGGTCAGGGCCGGCCCTGCATTGTCAGTTATTTTATCTAAACAGATCAATGAATTTCTTCAAGATTTCAAAATCAGCCTACTGACAATGTAGTAGCACTGTAAGATTACATTTGTTTGAATGCATTATTGCTAAAGCGATTGCGTGTGAATTTGCTGTATCTTTTTAAATCATGTTTTAACCCGAAAATAATCAGTAAACGAAACAGACAAAACTCCTTAGCCTTTAACACCCCACTCGACTCTTGCAGTCATTATAACCTTCTGATCAAGCCATAGGTAAATATGTTTAACATGAATTCTAGCTGAATATGCAGTTATGTTACGGGCTGTTGGCATGAATTGCACATGTGATGGAGGTTCTTGGAGTGAGTGAAAACCGATGCTCAGACTCTTAATATCCATGGCTCTGTTCTGAATCATCTAATAATTATACTTTCTGTTAACCCAGAGTAACAAATTTTAACGGATTAATCGCCTATTTTCATTTGCTGCATGTTTTCTTAATTTATTTATTTTAAACACGCTAAAAAAGAAAGTTTGTGAGGAGTCGTGTATAGGTTGCATTTTAATGGATTTATCACCAATTTCGTTTGCTGCATGTTTTTTTTTTTTATATTATATAATTAATGTATAAGTTGCATTTTATTACATTTAGAAATAATAATGACTGGCATAATAATGTTATAATGTACCAACGGGATATATTTAGTTAACTTTACAACAAATCCTTTAAATTTAACAAAAATATCAGAACAAAACAAGAATTAAAAATATATAATTCTAATTGATAAATATAATCGCAGTGTATAATAATATAATTTTTGCTTAATAATGTTATCGTGCACATTTTATGTCACCAAACATTTCTAATGTGCGATCATATTAAGACGTTTGTCTGTGAGATCTGCAAGATCTCTCATGCGCGCCGCGGAGGCTGTCTGTCAGTCACACACACACACAACAAGAGCGCGCGCGCCACACGCACACACTTAACAGTACGAAAACCGCTTAATACAAAGAATGACGATGGCGGAGAGAGCAAAACGTTCCAAAGTGCAACATAAAATTTGCATATAATGACGGAAACACAAGCAATCTGTCAAAGCACCTTTCAAAAGTGCATTATGTGCAGACAGAGAAATGCTAAGTTTTCGACTGCCCAGCTAGCTCGTCTCGGATTGTTGCCCTATCTACGTCAGGTGGTGATGGCGCAGTGGATAAGACACATGCCTTTGGTGTGAGAGACCCGGGTTCGAATCCACTGTGAGACACCAATGTGTCCTTGAGCAAGACACTTAACCCCTAGTTGCTCCAGAGGCGTGCGACCTCTGACATATATAGCAATTGTAAGTCGCTTTGGATAAAATCGTCAGCTAAATGAATAATAATTTTTAAAAAATCATGTTGATTCAACTTTGTTCACATCATTTAAAATAAATGTAAAATCTCCCTCATTTGCAAATATGTTAATCTTTCTTCAAAGGAATGGCTAAAGAGTCCTTTTGCAGCCTACCTACATGCCCCATTATGTTGCTTTGTACCACTGTATGTTCTTTAGCAGAGAAATATAGTGTATTATTTTTTTGCATATTCATTTGTTTTTTGTATAATAGCTATTTGTTCAAACATGGCTGTTTCTTGCACTACAAATAATAGTTTTATTAATTTTACATTTAAATAAACAGTAGTAATACCGTTAAAACCTTAACGATACCCAGCCCTACACATAAGGCATAATTAAAAAATGCAAAGTGTTAGTAGTTTGAAAAAATCAAGAATAATAACAGAGTTAATAATAATTATTGCTAAATGCTGGACCGTTCTCATTTCGCTCTGCATATGGAACCTGAAGATTTTTTTTTAAACCAAGAATGAGCCAAAATGAAATTGAAATGAAAAATTTTACCTTTATATATATCACACCAAATGACTCGTTTACGAATTAAAATGATCTGATTCCAGCTGTTCTTAAAAAAACTTAAAATAACACTGATTAAATACAATAACTCATGCACGTTCAAATTCCCCGCTGCCGTAATGTTAACAGTTTTATTAAAATGTCCTATGTGACGTCTGTTTTTATATTGTTTATCAACAGTAACGTTATACATATGTATATTGTTTGGATTAACTAGACGAGTAGACAGACATGAATGTTTATTAATAATCGTACTGAAAATAAGTAAATCTTGTTAGCTGATGTCTAGCTAACAAGCTTGTTGGTATTAAGTTGAGGTAATTTTTATAAATAATGTTTAATGTTTAAATATTTTTATTCAACCACCTATATATAAAAAGACTACATCTGAGGAGAAAAGAAAGGATGTGATGTTCATAACATGGTAACTACAGTAATTATCAAAGAGGCGAAGAAATGCAACCTGTTTGGCCAGGGGTGTTTTTAAACCACAGACAAGGTTTGAGAAGGAAAAAATCATTATGAAAATATAATATAATATAATATAACAATATTTTCCTTAATGTTCTTCATAACTTCAGGCCTTATTATCATGTCATATATACAGTACAGACCAAAAGTTTGGACACACCTTCTCATTCAAAGAGTTTTCTTTATTTTCATGATTATGAAAATTGTAGATTCACACTGAAGACATCAAAACTATGAATTGACACATGTGGAATTATATATGGAATTATATACATAACAAAAAAGTGTGAAACAACTGAAAATATGTCATATTCTAGGTTCTTCAAAGTAGCCACCTTTCGCTTTGATTACTGCTTTGCACACTCTTGGCATTCTCTTGATGAGCTTCAAGAGGTAGTCACCTGAAATGGTCTTCCAACAGTCTTGAAGGAGTTCCCCGAGAGATGCTTAGCACTTGTTGGTCCTTTTGCCTTCTGTCTGCGGTCCAGCAAACCCCTAAACCATCTCGATTGGGTTCAGGTCCGGTGACTGTGGAGGCCAGGTCATCTGGCGCAGCACCCCATCACTCTCCTTCTTGGTCAAATAGCCCTTGATGCCTTCAGTGTGACTCTACAATTTTCATAGTCATGAAAATAAAGAAAACTCTTTGAATGAGAAGGTGTGTCCAAACTTTTGGTCTGTACTGTAACTTTGATGTTCTGTAAAACAACAAGCTTTAAAATACTTTGTTCTTACTTGTGAAAATCAGATGGTCATCTCTGTTTTCTCTCAGGTACATCACAGTGTAAGCTTCACAGTTAACATTACTCTCATCAACGTAGTCCATATCAACAACAAAAATATATCTTGACTCCATATAGAGGTTACTTTGAAAAAAATCCCAGGTATTTTGAGCAGTAGGATTATAAAAAATATGTGCTAATATAAAATTAAATTAAGTAGCCTATATACAATTGCAAACATCTATCTTTCAGTACTTTTTTACTTAAGTACATAAAAAAATCGAGTACTTTTGTACTTTCACTTTAGTAAAATTTAAAAAGGAGTACCTTTACTCTTACTGGAGTAATATTTTATTATATGTATCTGTACTTTTACTCAAGTACTTGATTTGTGTACTTCGTCCACCACTGATATGATCCTTTGTGTAAAGGTATTCTTTTAATTTTTGATGAGCAGACTGTAGCCTAAGATTATCCTACGTTTCGAAATTAACTCAGTGTAATTGTTTTAATATTTTTTAAAGATGTTAACTCTGCACTCTGCACAAGTCTGCAGTGCGTCACGGCTCAGACATGGGACCCGGGATTATACCAGCATGTTTCTGAACCATCCCAGAAGCAGCTCTCCAAGGTGTTTATACAGCGATCTGTCATGCTACAACAAAGACGTTAAAAAAATAATAATAATAATTCACCAAAAATACAAAAAAAACTTGTTTTTGTTTGCTGCACATGCGTACCGAACTGAAAGGCCAGTACCGAAACGGTTTCAGTATGAATACGTGTACCATAACACCCCTAAAATATATATACGTTGATGATTCTCAGTTTCGATACATTGATTCCAGCTCTGCATTTTTACTCTTTCTTTTCTCTGACAGTAAACTGGCATACAGAGATGTGTGTGTATTTTAATTAAGTATATAAGTTATATAGTAGTGTTGTCAAAAGACCCGGTAGTTTTACTTAAATATTTCCATTGTCCACTATAAACTTTTATAAACCTCACAGAAACGTAAAGTTCTCTCTGAAGTCAAAATAATTTGGATTTAACTCTTGCAAGTGAATCATTTCAGATGCAAGTATTATCACTTAAATACTGTAGTGAAAAGTAATTAAATGATAAAGCACTTGTAATTTTACAGTGCAGTTGTATTACATTAGTAATATATTATATTATGTCTAATAATAATAATAATAATTATTATTATTATTATTATGCCTGCATTTTCATATTTTTTATATTTTAAATGTTCCTTTTGTGTTAATTTGGTAAAAAGCAAAAAGTGATCACTATTTATTATAAGCATTTTGTTAACGATTGATTATTTTTGTTAACAATGTTGATTGTTGTTGAAGTAAATTATCTGTTATGTACTGTCCATCATAAGTAGACTAAACTAGATTTTACATTAGTTATTTTTAGCACCCTGCCGTAGTTGCCAGTGTTTTGATTAGCTGCTCAGGTGTAGCTAGTTAGTTCCCTCAGCCCTAGAAACAAAATAGTTTATATCTGTAATAGAGCTGTAATCGGGCCTTAAAAGTTAGTCCTGACAGGACCCGAGCCCGACAGGTTTCGGCCCGAGCCAGACAAGTACATTTTGATTGACAGCTTTTTTTAAAGCCTGAACCCGTTTACAGCCCGGCATTATTTAAATGTGCGCACGCACACAACTCTTTTGCCTTTTGTCAATAATGAGTCATTTATACATGTTTTAACATAATTTATTCAGAACTAACGTAGACTAGACCACTTGGAAGTTGGAATAATGAAACAAATAAGTCCTCTGTGACATTGTAACATCTCAGCATTCTAGACATAGGCTCAATGGATCACCGACACCCAGTTAACTTTCCCATCGAGAAAATTTATCACAAGCGCTGTCTGGGCAAGGCAAGAAACATCATCAAGGATGCCTCTCACCCTAACCAAGGACTTTTCACCCTCCTTCCATCCGGCAGGCGTTGCTGGAGCCTACGCTCTCGAATTAGTAGGCTCAGGAAGAGCTTCTTTCCTGAAGCTGTGACACTTCTGAACTCCACACCGCCAATCTAACCTTCACCTGCTCTTTTACTGCACTGGTCACAGTACTTTATAATACATTATTTGCACTATTCATATTTTGCACAGACTGCACATGGTTAAGGCTTTTACACCATAAACTGTCTAAAGTTGTTACTGTACAAGCACAGCAAACTATTTCTACAAAAAAATATAATTGCACTACTGTTATTTTGCATATAATACATTGTTCAACAATACTTTTGCACACTCATCCAACTGTATTTATAACCACTATTCTTACGTTCCTGCTATTCATATATCATATATCATAGCTTTACTTACTCTGCACTTTTATGTATATAAAACACTATATTCTTGCACTTCTGGTTAGATGCTAACTGCATTTCAATAGCTCTGTACTTGTACTCTGCATAATGACAATAAAGTTGAATCTAATCTAATCTAATCTAGCCTATAAATAGACCAATGCACCAATAAAAACGAGTCATTTTTAACAAATTAAATTAAGATACATTTTAAATTAAGATGGGTATTTGGCAATAACGAAATTAAGATAAAGGCTCCGCCGGATTTGCTTTGCACTAGCAGATGATATTTAATAAAAGAATAATGCCAACATTAGCATAAATACTCGGTCCACATTATGCATTTAAGACTCAATTAATATTTAGTTATCATTTGAAAAAAACATTACTCACAGAGATTAGGCTAAGCCTACATGTTTTTGTCCAGGAAAATGATTGAATCCACTGTAGATGGCTTCAGCGCATTCCTGTGCTCACTGATGGTGCATCATTATTCACTCATTATTCTCATTATAAACATGGTCAAAACTTTTCCACACCTCAGACTTTGCTTTAGTTGCTGGTGCAACCAAAACGTAATCACCAGAGGCAAGCCTCCATTACACCTACTCAGCAATTATTTTCGCATCTTTCTCGCGCTAATCGAAACACATTACATGACCGCTCGTTTATCTCGCAAACCGGAGCGCAAACCGGAGCTCCAACCGGAGCGCCCGCGTAAGATAAGATATAAATTAAGCCCGAACCCGACCGAACCCGTCAGATCCGGGCAAAGATCTTCAGCTCTAATCTGGAATTCTTTTTGCTAGTATCTGTCTTTCTACCTCTGGTTTGAGGTCTCGGTGTACGACTCCAGCCTCATGCATGTAGCTGACCGCAGACACAAGACTTTTCATCAGCTGACTGGCCTCCCATTCTGCAAACATCTTCTTTTTCCTTATTCGCTCCAAAAGCTCTCCACCACGCAACAACTCCATAATCAAATAAGTGTGATACTGCAAGAGATGAAACAGAGATTATAGGGAAAAAAAAACAGAAAGTAGTGATATACAGGTAAAAAGAGAAGTATCCATGTAAACATACGTCATCAGGTATATATGCATATTACTTTTTTGCTTAAAACAGTAGAATGTCTTCATTTTGATAGCTAGTACTGTATGTGTGGCATACCTGATCGGTATAGACCTCATGGAGTGTGACAATGTTGGGGTGAGATTCACACTGGCGTAGTGCTGCTATCTCTTTCTGAGTCATGACCTCCATCCTGCAATGGCAGAACAACAATGAGTAGGTATGTATGATATGTTTCATCTATGATAAAGTTGTAATTGTTGTTTTAATGATGTGCATTATTGAGTATGTCACTTGCTTTGCAAAAACCAGTTCACATATTCACTGCATGATGTAGCCTATTAGAACACAGAAAGACATCTTAGAGCAACACACAGAGGTGTTTCATCACTGAGTGAATCTGTATTTCTTAATGGATCAATAACCTGGGGCTGTCATCAACTAAGGATTTGTCTAGTAGTTGTTCCTTTTAAGCATTAGTCGACTAATCGCACGTTTATTAATAAACCATTTAGATTATTATGAGCCTTTGATTGCCCACGTTTTACAAAAGTGTGATTTGTTTTTTTTATTGTGAGTGCACACAAATAAACATAGTCTTTACAGATTCAGATTACAGATAAAGATGCATTACTTTTATCTGTATGACCAAAAATGACCAGTATTTTAGGAGTAAGTGAGCACACCGGTGCCTCCATCTGTCCTGCACATTTCTAGTTTAACATTACATTGAACGGCCATGTTTGGATGTCCTGAACGATGTACTGTATTACTATAGACTAGCTGTTAACGATCTGTTAGTTACTGACAGCATGACTGCACCAGTGGATTTTTGGTTGGCCAATCGACTAACGATTAATTGACTATTAGGGGGCAGCCCTACAATAACCCATTCATAAAGACAGTTACTTGTTTAGTTTCTAAATGAATCAGCCGTTTTAGGCCTTGTTTACACATGGTATTAAGTATTATTTTTGTCAATCCTATCACAACAGGTGTACAAACAGATGTGAATGTGGGATGATACAAAAGTATTCAAATACAAATTTGATCGGATTGATTTTACAGTATAGTACAGATGCTCATGTGGTTAAATGCATAAAAAAAAATGCATGAAAGACTACCTACTCACTGCAAACTGACCTAATTCTTAAACATTATGAGACATGTCATTGAAGTGCACTAGCCAGATCAGATTTAAACTTTGTTGGCTGAAATCGTAAGTTTTGGTGGAAAGTGAAAATATAAAATGCACAACATTCTCTTCCCAGTCCTGATTCTACTTAGTATGGCGTAGTTTTGTGGCTATGAGAGCAAAAGCGAAAACTGCTGCTCTCTGTATCGTTTTCTTATAAACGTTTTTCACAACATTAAATCGAAAGATCTGAAAAAAAAACTAGGGATGCACGATCATGATTTTTCATGGCCAATTCCGATACCCATTTTTAACAAGCAAACTGGCCGATTCCGATTACCGTTTTTTTATTTTTATCTTTAAGCAACAAACAAGAAAGAAGGAAAGTGTGCATAAACAAGATGTTTATTTGGTATTTAATAGGCCAAACTGGCGTTTGGCTATTGAAAACAACCTTAACCATCTGAAGTTAATGGCAGTATTTACACAGTAAGTAGCCTACATTTAATATAAACATAGATGGTACAGACATCAGCATTTAGCTTTTGTATTTGAATTGGGTTGAAACTACATAGAACTGAAAAGATTAACTGTGACCATGTGAAATAAAGGCTGGGGAGATGTATATGGAATGTTAGGCTAAACCTGTACCATCTCTTTTAATATAAATCACTTTCTTATCAACTTTATTTGAGTTTTAAAAATCAACATGATTACATAGCCTACCATATCAGCCTCTGGAGTCTGACAGACAAGGAACCTTGACCTCGCTCCCTCCTGTGATTATCGCCTGATGCGTGCTACTAAATATCACAAACTCTGCTGTGACAAACAGAAAAAACGTGACTGCATATGGTACAATTGGCCCTTGTATTCATTGTCCCTCACACATTCCAGCCATGGGTAGTTATTTTCCCAATCAATTCTATATTTTTGTGCTCTTTTCTTTTTCGCCAGCTGCTCGAAGGTAGTCATTTTTACATTTCCCGCTATTGTCACTTGTCGTCATCGTTCCTAAGATACGTGACTCACAATGACTGAAACGACCAATTAAAAGGGCATTCTCAGATGATGTTCTAAGATGTTAAAAAGCTACGCTGATCATAGACAAACAGGGAGAAATTAGTAAACCCATCTATCGCACAGTCTGTTTTTTTTTTTCTTAACATAGCCTACAAATGTCTTCATTCATAGTCTGACATATATTAGAAGCTATGTGTGTGTGTCTCTCATGGATTTGCACTGAATTGATTCCCAAAAATACGGAACAAAGTGCATTCTGTATCAGTTCAATACGGACCAGGACTTTAATGTGTCAAATACGGGAAGATTCCGTATTATACGGGAAGATTCCGTATTATACGGAACGGTTGGCAACCCAGTAAGCTGCTCTGAGCTCTCTCCTGTATGTCGGCGCGTTATCACACAGTGTCAAGTTAGTCTTTCCCCCGCGATGTATTTTCACTGCATGAGTGAGAACATGATGTGTGTGACTCAATCTGAGTGGCCTGGCTTATCACACAGTAACTAAACGAGGCGGTTCTTTGCGAATGGTTACTTTAATATCGATGATAATGATTCCATGATAATATATGGAATATACAGCAAAGTGCCAGTAAATAACAGGGCTAATTTGTGGGGTGCGTGGTAAGGCTTTGGCAATCAGATGGCTAGTGGTCAATCTGCTCCACAGAAAAAAAACGGGCCCCCTCCTTGCTCGGGCCTCGGGGCTTAAACCCTGCCTAGCTCTATTGTTAATGCTGCCATGGGCGCGGTCCGGAGCACTGTATGACTGAAGCATCAGTTCAGTTCAACTTTACTCCAAATATATGAACTCACCGGTTTTGAATAGCCTACTTTATATTTAACGTGTTTGTTTACATCTAATATTAGTGTTAAACTGTTGGACTTCAAATGAAATATACTATTGATTTTCACCGTTGACTGATTAAGCAGAACATTTAGACTGATTACTTTCGTGCGCAGATGTGGCAGATTTGTCACAAGACGCGCGATATGACAGTTGCGTCCGACCATACAGTATTGTTCAAAATAATAGCAGTACAATGTGACTAACCAGAATAATCAAGGTTTTTCATATATTTTTTTATTGCTACGTGGCAAACAAGTTACCAGTAGGTTCAGTAGATTCTCAGAAAACAAATGAGACCCAGCATTCATGATATGCACGCTCTTAAGGCTGTGCAATTGGGCAATTAGTTGAATTAGTTGAAAGGGGTGTGTTCAAAAAAAATAGCAGTGTGGCATTCAATCACTGAGGTCATCAATTTTGTGAAGAAACAGGTGTGAATCAGGTGGCCCCTATTTAAGGATGAAGCCAACACTTGTTGAACATGCATTTGAAAGCTGAGGAAAATGGGTCGTTCAAGACATTGTTCAGAAGAACAGCGTACTTTGATTAAAAAGTTGATTAGAGAGGGGAAAACCTATAAAGAGGTGCAAAAAATGATAGGCTGTTCAGCTAAAATGATCTCCAATGCCTTAAAATGGAGAGCAAAACCAGAGAGACGTGGAAGAAAACGGAAGACAACCATCAAAATGGATAGAAGAATAACCAGAATGGCAAAGGCTCAGCCAATGATCACCTCCAGGATGATCAAAGACAGTCTGGAGTTACCTGTAAGTACTGTGACAGTTAGAAGACGTCTGTGTGAAGCTAATCTATTTTCAAGAATCCCCCGCAAAGTCCCTCTGTTAAAAAAAAGGCATGTGCAGAAGAGGTTACAATTTGCCAAAGAACACATCAACTGGCCTAAAGAGAAATGGAGGAACATTTTGTCGACTGATGAGAGTAAAATTGTTCTTTTTGGGTCCAAGGGCCACAGGCAGTTTGTGAGACGACCCCCAAACTCTGAATTCAAGCCACAGTACACAGTGAAGACAGTGAAGCATGGAGGTGCAAGCATCATGATATGGGCATGTTTCTCCTACTATGGTGTTGGGCCTATTTATCGCATACCAGGGATCATGGATCAGTTTGCATATGTTAAAATACTTGAAGAGGTCATGTTGCCCTATGCTGAAGAGGACATGCCCTTGAAATGGTTGTTTCAACAAGACAATGACCCAAAACACACTAGTAAACTGGCAAAGTCTTGGTTCCAAACCAACAAAATGAATGTTATGGAGTGGCCAGCCCAATCTCCAGACCTTAATCCAATTGAGAACTTGTGGGGTGATATCAAAAATGCTGTTTCTGAAGCAAAACCAAGAAATGTGAATGAATTGTGGAATGTTGTTAAAGAATCATGGAGTGGAATAACAGCTGAGAGGTGCCACAAGTTGGTTGACTCCATGCCACACAGATGTCAAACAGTTTTAAAAAACTGTGGTCATACAACTAAATATTAGTTTAGTGATTCACAGGATTGCTAAATCCCAGAAAAAAAAAATGTTTGTACAAAATCGTTTTGAGTTTGTACAGTCAAAGGTAGACACTGCTATTTTTTTGAACACACCCCTTTCAACTAATTGCCCAATTGCACAGCCTTAAGAGCGTGCATATCATGAATGCTGGGTCTTGTTTGTTTTCTGACAATCTACTGAACCTACTGGTAACTTGTTTGCCACGTAGCAATAAAAAATATACTAAAAACCTTGATTATTCTGGTTAGTCACATTGTACTGCTATTATTTTGAACAATACTGTATATGAACTAGCTGTTTTAAATATAGTATTTTTATATTTAACTTTAGTTTATCAGTATGTTTGAAAGTATATTTTTCGATTATTGGTTATTCCATTGGCTCTCTCTCGTGCACCTGCATGGTTTAAAACACCAAATAGTTACGCTATGACAAGAACAAAGAGTCTCTCTCTTGCTCCACCCATGCACGATATTGTGTATCGTTGATCTCACGGACTGACAATATGACGATTTGAAAAATGACACTATCACCCAACACTAGTATACACCTAATGGGAGCACTTTTGGAAAAGTTTATTTCTGTCACTGCTGTGAACTAACCATCACATAGAATATGAAGAATATGAAAAGCATTAGAAGTCAGTGATCCATGACAGGCCAAATTCATCCAAATACTAGCACAAAAACACAATCAGGAAAATATTTTCTACTGACCAGGGTATCTTCACATTTTTTAACAGCAAATTTAATGACTTTTAAGACCTTTTTAAGTCCTCTAAAAGGAAAATTTAAGACTTTATCTAAACAAAAAAAAAAAAAACAGGAAAATGTTCAGTCCGACAACACAGATTGATGTGGCGAAGCATTAGTGTGGCACAACACATCACAACCACGCTCAAGACAGGTCAAAGGGGCGCGGAAACTTTTATACCAAGTGCTGATTGACCTTACAACCCTGACATGGTTGACTATGTATAAACTATCAGCCTTTAAGGTACTTCAGGTAATTTCTAAATTCTGGCCCCTCATAGCAGTTTGAAAAAGACATGGAAGACAGCCCCAGGACATTACAAAAGCCCATTTCATCATACTTGATCTAAATTATGGTTAAATGTTGCTGCCTAATAGCCTTGAGCTGGGTTTGGGGGTTCTCCCCCAAGAAAATGTTGTTCAGGGTCTGATTAGTGTTTTCTATGTCATTTCAGACACAGATAAATGCAAGCACATTCAATAATCTATGCATAGACCTAATGAATGACAGACAATTGTAGGAAATTGCAGAAATTTATTGCATGTTCCAGTTGTAGGAGATCCATGACTTTCCAATTTATTGTGGGTCCATCCATTGACACAGAAAGCATGTTCCTTAAATTAAGTTCCTTGGTGCCCTCCTGAAATTATAAAAAAAAAATCAAAACAAAGTCCACCTCAAGAATGATAACATTTTCATTTATGTTCACTCAGATTAGATGGTTTGTCTAAAGTAGTGATTCTCAAATTGTGGTCTGGGGACCACTGGAGGTATGCCAGATTACCAAAGAGGTCTGTGAGCAAAAGTCATCAACCAAAAATGACTGACATGGACTGTGACACCGTTGAACATTTCCAATTCACTTCTCATGACTTGTTTTCTAATCATGCACATTATTAGCAGGTGAAGTTAGCCATGGTTTCAGAAGACTAAAATGGCCTGCATTCATACATGCATTAGGGATGATCATTAAGCCAAATATGTTAAGTTTTTTTTTTTTTTTTTTTTTTTGGCTAAGTGGTCCTTGATTTGAAAGAAAAAATGTTTGAGAAACAAGTTTAGCCATAATAGTGAATGAACCCTATCACATAGGCCCAATTTGTGAGCAGTGTCAACGTTGTTAACCTAAAATTGAGAAGCACAAAACAGATATTTGGAGTCTAATTATGAACTGGGCTACATTATTTAATTCAATTCAATTTTACTTTTCACATAAAAAATATGCAAGAAGCATAATGCATATTGAATGCTTTATACAATAAAGTTATTTACAGCACTGCCTTCCATCCATAATGCAGTAGTCCTATGCCTAGATGTCACCCACCCACAACATTTTTTAACTGATTGGCTGGGACAATATCGATGCATTTTGAATCGAGAAATTATTCTGGATCGATTCCAATTTTTCTGAATGCATTTCGATTCTCTCTCGAATCGATTCTTAGTTTAGTTTTTAACAGCAGATGCCACTGCGTGATTTATATGCCTTACACACACCACTTGAACCTACTATAAAATAATAATTAATAAAGTTCGAAAAGGTTGAAGCGAAGTACAAGGGTGTTTGCAGTGGGGCATTTACATTAATCTCGCGTCATTAAACCAATATATCAATTACATTCTCAGACTCAGCAGAACTCACGAGCGCTCTTCGTCGTGAGCATTTGAGTGTTCGGTTAAAAACTAGCCTAGAGCGCCATCTGCAAAAACTAAGCTCAGAATCAATTCGCAACGCATTCGGAAAAAAATTAAATTAATCCAAGAATTGTGACGCATCGATATATTGTCCCAAATATTCATTAGGAAATAACAAAAACACATGAAGCATTTTAACATATTCAAATAATTTGTAATGTTACTTTTAGAGTCTTACCTTAAAGTGCTCCAGCAAGTCTTCTGCCGTTGAGGGGCTCAAAAACTGAGAACCAAGATAGCGAGACCTGACAATCGTGGTCTTGTCCACAGGTTTATCGTCTTTGCGATTTCGCAAACTGCCGTGGTCGTGGCGAACCATCAACGCAACGCATTCATCAATCACTTACTCGTATGTCACCTATGGAATGATGCAGCTTGCACCCACGAAGTGCTGCCCCCAAATGTTGCGCTGGTCAAATTGCGGTTGAAAAAATAAATAAAAAAGACGAGTCGGACATGAAATTTAAGATCCCACATGAAATTTAAGACATTCATATGGAAAATTCCAGGATTCAAGACATTTTCAGACCTTAAAAATCGAAAATTGTATTTAAGACATTTCAAGACTTTTTAAGGACCCGCGGGGACCCTGCTGACAAAAACCTAAAAGATACAGTTTTTTTGGTCAATATCAAACACCTCTAGTGCTAAGACTAAAGCAATGTTGGAAATAAAATGCCTTATGGCTGGTGTTTGGGAACACACTGTATAGGCCCACTGTACTATGCTATGGGGAGTTGTTGTGTTATGAATTAGTTTTATAGCAAGAAGTTCTCCTGTGCGTATATATATATATATATATATATATATATATATATACACATACATACATACATACATACAGTACAGACCAAAAGTTTGGACACACCTTCACATTCAAAGAGTTTTCTTTAATTTCATGACTATGAAAATTGTAGAGTCACACTGAAGGCACCAAGGGCTATTTGACCAAGAAGGAGAGTGATGGGGTGCTGCGCCAGATGACCTGGCCTCCACAGTCACCGGACCTGAACCCAATCGAGATGGTTTAGTGTGTGAGCTGGACCACAGACAGAAGGCAAAAGGGCCAACAAGTGCTAATCTCTCGGGGAACTCCTTCAAGACCATTTCAGGTGACTACCTCTTGAAGCTCATCAAGAGAATGCCAAGAGTGTAATCAAAGCAAAAGGTGGCTACTTTGAAGAACCTAGAATATGACATATTTAGGGCTCAAGCCTGGAGGGCGAGAGGCCTATTGTTTTCCTTGGGATTATTTTTTATTACTATTATTATTTTTTTCTAACATTTCGGGGGCTTTTGGGGTCCTTAACATGCTCGAAAACTCTTGAAAATTTGCACACACATTGTTATACTGAGGGCTATATATATAATTTCACGAAATTCAGAACACATATCAGTATTAGTGACAGCTAGACAATGGCAAAAGCTTTTAAAAGGGCGTGAAGGAGGCACTCTATAGAGCCACCTTCTGTCAAAAGTGGGGGGGGGGGTTAGTTTTAGCTACAGACACCAAACTCAGTACATATATTGGTCTTATCAAGAAGGGCAACTGTCTAATTTACAGTCATCAGCTACGACCAACAGGAAGTTGGCTATTTTTACTTGAATATGGATTTTTGGGAAAATTCTGCTCTGAATTAATGCATACTGCTCAGAGGAGAATTACACTTGACACACCAAACTTTGTCTACATGTTGAAAAAACATTGAGGAACTTAAATTCCGAATGGATTTTGGTTAGCTTGAACGGTTTTGTCGTGGTTATTTTTTGAAATGACAGTAAAAAGGGAATCCTTATTTGCAATCCTTATTTTATCCTAAATTGCAGCTTCCAAACACTTAAAAGCATTTTTTTCATACAGAGATCAAATAATTCTGAGGAAATATGCATAGTTTCATGGCTTTACAACACTGTATGATTAAAAGAAAATTAAAAAACTGTCAAGACATCTCAACTCACTCTGTCCCTCTGTTTGAGGAATGTATGTGTGCTGACTGACTGAGTGTGTGTGTGTGTGAGTGGGGGATGGACATGAGCTGAGTGGCAGACAGACAGCGCGAGAGAGAGAGTGAGAATGAGAGAGAGAGAGAGAGAGAGAGAGAGAGAGAGACTTAAACATCTCTTTAATCACCAGAAGAAAAAAAAACTTTATTTTAAATTGTTTTTTTTTTTTGTTGTTGTTGCTAATTGCGCTGTTTTCATTACAGCTAAAGAAATCTCTTAGGCCTTATCCTTTTCTGACAGTTTCAGGGATAAAAAAAATTCTAAAAATACTTATTTGTGCTGCAAATAATAAACTCATTTGATACTGACCTCTGACACCCTGTGACATTTTATCTGAATTGACATAATCTCATGGATGTAACAGTAAAACTGTTCAGCTCACAGATGAAGACCAAGCTGTGATGCAAGCAGAACTATTTAACAAATGCTTATAGGTCAATAAAATCATAACAAAACACTTTTAATTATTTAAGGATTTGGTAACACTTTAAAATAATGTCTCATTTTTTAACATAAGTAAATGCATTGGTAACACTTCATAATACCTGCACTCATTAGCTAAGCATTAGGAAATAGTCAGTTAATGCTTTATATAGCCTTCTCCCAAAATTAATAATCATTGGTAAGCATTTTATAAATACAGCTATAATTAAATTGTTCATGGTTTATATGCACATTTATTTTGAGGAGATCTTCCTAAAAAATAAAGAAAAAAATAAATAAACAAACAACACAGATTGATACAGATACATTTTTTTTTGGTGGGGGGGGGGCAGTATATATATATATATATATATATATATATATATATATAAATGAAATATACACATGGGCAATTTTATATAAGTTTATATATAATTACATAACAAGTGTACAGCTGTACAGTTTCATTTTTTGCATCTTGAAAAAATATTTCTGTGTTCTTTATTCCTCTGTGTTGTGTTTAACTTTTCAGTTTGGAAGATCTATTATTCTTCTTTAAATCTTCTTTGTGAATGCTTTAAATGTATAAATAGTCTTGACTTTAGATGAGCTCACAAAAATAGATAGCTGGCTATTACTAAATGTTTTATAAAAACCTGACTTTATCATGAATTACAGCTGGAATATATGTCAATAAAACAGTTATTAACCAAATGACCAATTGTTATCGTGTCTAAATAATAAGATTTATATATTTACACTAAAATAGTTCATTAATCATTTAATTTCACTTTCTTAATGATTTCATGAACCACTGACAACTCCTTAATAACTGGTTTGTAAATAATGCAATCATTTATAAATGATAAATTGATCCTTAAAATGTGAAAAAACAATGATTGAACTTCATAGATATGCTCGATAACAAAATATTTATAGCTGTATTTATTAACTGCTTCATAATGCCTATTAAAGGAGTGCTATTATGCTTTTTCACTTTTTCAACTTTAGTTAGTCTGTAATGTTGCTGTTTCAGCATAAAAAGTTCTGCAAAGTTAGAAAGCTCAAAGTCCAATTCAAAAGGAGATCTTTTATTTAACAAAAATCACTTTTTAAAAACTACAACGAACAAATTGTTTGGACTACAACAAGCATTTTCCGGGATTTGTGATATCACAAATATTGACGAATGGGATGTGAATTGGTTGAGCTGCACTAGAGAAGCCAACGAGTGTGATATATACATATATACGTAGTTGACCATGAAGACTGGAAGAGAAAAACAAACTCCTTATATTCAGGTGAGCAGAATTTTTAGCCACTTTTTCCTTTACTGATAAAATGACCCAAAAAAAGACATTTCACTCAGACTGAAAAAAAACAAAATTATTAGATCCTCATGTGAAATATAAAAAATTAGATCACTACATTAATTTCAAAGTAAAGACATGACCACTGGACAGCAAAATGCTTACTGGGTCAGAAGGGTCAGAGAAAAACAGGTCGAGAAGAACCACCATCCCAGTTGCTCAAAAAAAGAAACAAAAAAAAAACATGTGCCATTCTCCCATTCGCGCTCGCAACCGCTCGCACCTCATGTTTGCGGCTGAATGTTCGTAAATGATGGATGGACATCTATGCCCGGGTAAAGTACATCAGCAATCCGGCACAGAGAAAAGAAAACTAAAGAAAGTAAAAAAATAAATAAAATAAAATAAATAAAAAACAGGCATAAAGTTGGCTTGACATTGGACATTCGAGAGTCTCAAATTTAGGGACCATCTCTAAAGTTACATGTGATATTGTTATACACTTTTCTAACGTAAGTAGCATTTGAAGAGAATGTCTTACAGTCATAAAATTAACTGTAATTGTTCATCTACGTGACAACTATAATGCACAATTAAATTGAAAGTTTGATATTTATTAAAAAAACTGTAAGTCATATGTAAATTATGCAACTTTTTCACATGGGCTCCAACTCAAATCTGAAGCTCAATAGCATTTGAGGATAAAGACTTGCAGTCATAAAACAATTGTAATGTGTTCATTTAGGTGTCAGCTACAATGCACACCTTATACATTTTTTATATATATTAAAATAAAGTGTTACTAAAGTTATATATATTGTTCTGTGTATGTGATTTCAAAGTCTAGATGGGTCGGATTAACCCTTTAACTGCCGTATCCCTTAAAACCTGACTGCCAGAGGGCTATTGTGAATGCATGTGCCCGCTGGGCACAGTTTACCTGATGCAACCGAGGTGGCGTTGCACTCATGGCTTGAGCCCGCCATCGCTGCTTGCAGCTATATTTTCAGTTGTTTCACACTTTATGTATATATTTCCATATATAATTCCACATGTGTTGATTTATGGTTTTGATGCCTTCAATGTGAATCTACAATTTCCATACTCATGAAAATAAAGAAAACTCTTTGAATGAGAAGGTGTGTCCAAACTTTTGGTCTGTATATATATGTATATATAGGACTAATATCACACAATTATTACACACAATCATTAAACACATTCTTTGACTTGGTAACTATGTGAGTAGTCACTTAGGTCAAAAATGAATTTATTGTTGATTTATTACTTCATAGCATCCCAGTCTCTCATTATATTAAAATTGGAATGCAATCTCAAACATTTTTTTTTCTCCCTTGTGCTGCTGCTGTAGAACAATAGTGAAGCAAAAACAGTCTAAATAATTCAGAATTTAGAGCAAACACTAATATTCAAGTAAAATTTGGAAAAAGGTACTTTTCTTTTCTTTTTTTTATAATGCTTTGAAAATGAAATTATTTATCCTTGATAAATTTGTTTTAATTTACAAAACAAAAAAAAACATCATATTCTTCATTCTGAATTGGCCTTCCATACTTTTTTCCACTAAAAATGGATGCATCAATTTTTTTAATCTTGACAAACTATGTATCATTATAAAGATCTAAGCCTCAAGCATCGACGACAGATCGCCGTTTTTCAATGGAAAGCTTATAAAGACTCTATTAGCTACATTTGTGTAAGCAGTACACATAAAAACATAAGCAATGGAAACGCTGTACAGACCAGATCTGTCATAATAACGAGTCATAAACACATCCACAGTTGTAAATCCCGGTTTAGTTAGAAAGGTAAGGGTCCACTGAACGACATCTCATGAAGCACGTTTAGTCCAACAAAGCAATAACGTTGTAATATGGATCATAATTCCTTTGTTTATGTTTCAGTTCTTCAGCGACAGAATTGTTTGAGTCCGTTAAAAAATAACTCACGGTTGGAAACTGCATCTTGGTAGTAAAATAACAGCATGGTTTTGCAGTGTACAGTGTCACAAACAGAATGAGACAATCCACCGGAAAAAAGAATGAAAGATAGGCGAAAGATAGTATATTTGAATTTGGCGCTCCCTCGTGAAACGCTCTGATGCACCTGTCAGCTGATGGAGGTGGAACTTATAGCGATCGCCTTTATCTTTGTTTCTTTTATTTTTCAACAGTTTTTATATATGTGAGAGTGTGTTTTATGTTGAATGTAAATGTATCTGCATGATTACCATCTGTTTGAGTGCAAATCAGCACAAATCAGCTTGCTATTACTGTATGATCACGGCTAGGGCTGGGACAACACGTCGAGGTCATCGATGACAATGCGCAAAAATATGCGCATTGATTCGTCGACCTGTTTTCATTTCTCTGAAAAAAAAATGTGCAAAACATTTACCTTATGTGCGCTGAATATACGCGATGGCCGGATTAACATTCCGTCCAACGTTATATAACCAATCCAGGGGTTTTTCTGCATTGATCTTTTTTTTTTTGATCGGTGAGTGATGTAGAATAGGATGACTGCTGCACCTGACAGGGCACGTACGAGAGAGAGCCCCGGCTGCACGCGCATTTATAGTCTTCAAACAACACGAGCGCTTCTTGCTCTCTCTCTCTCCTTTGTGCATATTAATCAAAATCATTAAACACGATAGAAAAAGGGCGAAACAACAAAGTTTCATGCGCGCTCGCGCACTCACAGTCTTCAAATTACACGAGCGCTGTCTTGCTCTCTCTCTCTCTCTCCCTCGTGCATATTAACCAAAATCATTAGACACGATAGAAAAAGGGCGGAACGCCAAAGTTTCACGTGGAGCATTCAGAAAATTATTTTTTTTTCTCCATGACAGGCTGCTGGCTCCCACTGGTAATTTTTTATTTTTTATTTTTTTGGGGGGAAAAGCACTCTCTGTATTAGCTTAAAGCCCTCAAGTTTACATTGGTTACTGTATTCTTTCAATTCCTCTAAACAAGTATTTTGGGTGACCTTTTTTATTGAATGCTAGACATCAAGTTGTTGTTATTTTCATTTGAAAGAAGAACTTTTTTCAGTAAGCTAGGTCCTATGTGTTCAGTAAGCTTGTTTCAGTAAGCTATGTTTTCAAGGCTTCAAGGTTTTATTGAATGCTATCCCTATACAAGTGCAAAGTAATGCATTCTTAGTCAGTCTTTTATTTTGTAATTTTAAGAGCAATAAACATAGTTTGCAATGTTAATGAATTCATGTTTTTTTCATTC